>NW_017890637.1:0-9497 GCF_001540865.1 Ananas comosus | reverse complement strand
CATTTCATACCTATCCACACTACTTGGACTGGTGAGAGACTCGCACAGGTTTATTTGGACGAGATTGTGCGATTGCACGGGGTACCTACTTCTATAGTATCGGATCGAGATACCCGTTTTGTATCCCACTTTTGGCGGAGCTTACAGGACGCTTTGGGTACACACTTGGATTTCAGCACTGCTTTCCACCCCCAGAGTGACGGGCAGTCAGAGCGTACTATTCAAACTCTCGAGGACATGCTTCGAGCTTGTGTGATTGACTTTCAGGGAGGATGGTCGCAGCATCTATCGATGGCAGAGTTTGCTTATAACAATAGTTATGAAGCAAGCATCAAGATGGCACCGTTCGAGGCACTCTATGGACGGAAGTGTAGATCGCCACTTCATTGGAGTGAAGTTGGTGAGAGATTGGCTTTAGGCCCTGATGTGCTCCAGGAAGCAGAGGACAAGGTTCGTATTGCTCGGGAGCAATTGTTGACGGCCCAGAGTAGGCAGAGGTGTTATGCTGACAGGCGGCGACGAGACTTGGAGTTTCAGATTGGAGATCACGTCTTCTTGAAAGTCTCGCCGACTCGAGGAATTAGACGATTTGGAATCCGGGGCAAGTTGAGCCCCCGATTCATTGGACCGTTTGAGGTTTTGGAGCGGGTAGGCCCGGTAGCGTATAGACTTGCTCTACCGCGGAACCTATCGGGTGTACACAACGTATTCCATGTATCGGTCCTTCGGAAGTACATCCACGACCCGGCTCATGTGTTGGATGCTACGCCTTTGGAGCTGAGGGATGATTTGAGCTTTGAAGAGCAACCCTTGAGGATTTTGGCTCGCGAGGTAAAAAGATTGCGGAACCGAGAAATTCCTTACGTGAAGGTGCTTTGGAGCAACCACGACGAGCGCGAGGCCACTTGGGAACTGGAAAGCGCGCTGCGGGAGCGCTATCCCCATCTTTTTCAGATGGAGGCTTGAGGTATTTGTCATTTCGAGTTTCGCGGACGAAACTCCTTTTTAGGAGGGGTGAATGTAACACACTGGACCTCTGCAAATTGCGAGGTTCGAGTGCTTGGATGTATTTCGAGCTTTTCCACACTTGGTGGAGGGTTGTAGAATGTTTTCCGACCTAAAAAGTTCGAAAACTGGAATTCTGGACAAGTCCTGAGAGTTTTTACTCTCGGGGACCAGTCCCTGGAAGGAGAGATCGGTCCCCCAGTGAGCAGAGTTGCGGCAACCCTGAGGCAACCGGTCCCTAGCGGGCGAGATCGGTCCCCGAGCTCATCTTCGCAGTGAGCGACTGATCCCACGCAGGGAGAGACCGGTTCCCGAACGTTGGTTTTCCGGGTTCGCAGCGAGAGACCGGTCCCTCTGGGCGAAAACTGCCCAGACCGGGCTGTTGTAATTTTGGATTTTTGGGGGACCTAGCTGGATTTTGTTACAATAGAGGGTCTATATGACCCATCCACTCTCTCCTCTCCTCATTTCTCTTCTCTCAACTCTCTCTACACCCTTGATAGAGAAGAAGAAGAAGAAGGAGAAGGAGAAGAAGGTAGGAAGAAGAAGAAGTTTGAGAGCTACTAGTGGACTTGGAGCATCTTCCTCACCCTATCCTCTTCCTTGGTGCTTGGTGCTTGGTCTTGGAGCTTGCAAGAGAGAAGATCTTCACCCTTTGAGCTTGGATTGAAGCTTCTTAGAGGTTGGTAGCCCTTTCTCTCCATCTAGACTTTGGTTTGAAGGTTTTTAGTAGATGGAACCCTAGAATGGAATTGTAGGGTTGATTTTGGGCATTTTTGATCTAGGGCTTTTGGGGCTAAATTAGTTGGTTTAGAACCTTCCTTGGGCTTGGATTGGAAGGGTTCTAGCTCTCTTTTGGAGCTTTGGAAGAGATTTCTTCTCTTGAGGTGAGTTTTAGCCCTTTTGTCTTGTTGGTTAATATTTGATCTTGTAGTTGATCGTAATGCCCGTGTATCCCTTCGCTCAATGCTTTTAGGGTATTTTGAGGCTCGTGGACAACTCCGTTCAGTGAATCGAAGGAGCACGCGACGGTTCGGTGGGTTTGGCCTAGCCACACAATGAGAAATTCTCATTTGTGATGGATTAAGTATCATTAACTGAAAAAGCATGCATATTCTTGTTATATGTATTTATTGTGAATTTTAGAATGCTTAAAATGCCTATGTTGCATATAGTAAACTTTTGGACCTCTATGTAGTAGAGAGCATGCATATGTGATATAGCATTTTCGTTGAGACTAAAACTAAGATCCCTATTATGAAAATGGACCTTGCTTTCATGCATTTAGCTTATTTGCCACTTGTGACATTAGAGATTTTTGGAAGCCTAGAGAGGTTTGAGGACTTGGACTATTTGAAAGATTGGGCCAATGTCATAAAGAGGCATTGGGCCCGGGCTAAAGTGAACCTAGCTAGTATTGTTTTAATTGGAATATGGAACATGAATTGGGCATGATTAGTTGTGATGCTTAAGTATCATAAAGAGGCACTAAGCAAATGTGTGCGTTAGAGCGTCACTTTGAGACTTTGGACTAGATCCTTGGGATGCTAGTGACCTTGCCATGTGAGAGGCATGAGAGTAGAGTACTTGAGACTTTGACCTTGCTTGCTTGCCATTTGTGCTCATTTTCACATGCTTGTGAGGGTCGCTCCCTACAAGCCGGCACTCCAGAGTTAGCCTACGTGACTTATGTTCGCTCGTGCGGTATTGAGAAGCCTACGGGGTCGAGTGGGACAGACACATTCCAAGAGTAGGGATGTTCGGCTACCACAGGCACTTAGGCGGCACAAGCTGGACTACCTTTGGTAGATCCTTAATGGGAAATGGAAATCGACACGGGGTGAGTTTGTTATAATCACTACTAAATAGAGAGTAGTAGTTGGATTACTCGGACTTCTTCTAGTATAGATTTGGATTTTTGGTATACATACATACATGTTGTATGCTAGGAGACATTGCTTACTTGCATTCATATAAACAATGTTGCTATGATAAAGGATAATCCTCATAATTTCATTAAGCAAACCATGACATTATTTATGGCTAAGTAGAGACATATTCTTCATGACAAGATAATTGTGCATTACATAAATGCCATGTTTAATTGCAAGTAATATTTTAGCATTTTCATTATGCTTTCATAGATGCAAATTACTCGTTATTGCTATTGCTTTTGACTTACTCTTTTCTCTTGGGCCTAGTGGTGCAATGAGCTGAGGTCAGTAATTGCCCACTAGGAACTATAAATTATAGTTCTCACGCCCTCTGTTTTATATTTTCTTTCAGAGCCTTCCACGCCGGGAGAGGCTAGGGACTGCGGGAAGGGAGTTGCTTCGAGCTAGCTTCCTTCGAGAACGATTTGATAGATGGTCTACCTCTCGTGGTTTTATTTTGTGAGAGGTTGTGAGTTGTACCCGTTTATGTATAGAGACCACCTTTCTTTTGGATCTTTGTTTTTCTTTTGAGGAGATAGTATTGTACTAATTTATGGCTACTTTTATTGTTTAGTTATGTTTCTTTTACTCTGGTTTAGATGATAGAACTTTACTCGCTATGATATTATTAGTTATCACTATGCTATTTGTTCTACTTCTTGCTTTACTTTCGCTTTTGTTGTAGATGCTTTATATGTGTAGACATATGGCGGGTCTGGGCGCGCTACCGGGAGGGCCTTCGCCGGTCCCGGGGCGTGACACTTTCACAATCTATCACCGTATAGTACTTGGAGAGCCAGTTGGTCCCCAAGATAACATCGAATCCCCACATCTGATCTAGCACTAGCAGATCAATCGACATAATCCAATCGCCTATTTGCACTGGACACGCCAAACACTCGTTGTGAACACTGAATGAATGTTCTGGGGCGTTCACCCACAAGTAATCCTCATTGTACACCATCTCTATGCCATGTGTCTTAGCAAATGATGTGCTAATAAACGAATGAGACGCGCCTGTATCAAACACTGCTCTAGCTCTAGTGCCTTTAATCACAATTATACCTGCCACGACGTCGTCGGGTGCTGCAGGTTGTTGCTTCTCTACCTGAGCGGCAAAGACTCGGCCGCTAGGCGCTCTCGATCCCTCCGGCTGACGCGGTGATGACGCGCGCCCAGCCGACATCGCTGGTGGTAATCCCGCAAGCTGTCTCGGGGTAGACGGTGTTGAAGCCGCCGTTGGCGCAGACGACGTCCATGTCGGGCACTCCCGGATAAGATGTCCCGGTTGGCCGCACTTGAAACACTTGCCGTTGCGCTGCGGACAAGTCGACACCTTGTGCTCACTATCACAAATAACACATCGAGGTGGTCTCCAATTCCTCGCCTGCTGTCGGGGATACCGAGGGGGTTTCTTAGTATTTGGCCGGCCCCCTGCACCGCCCGCCGTTCTCTTCTTGCCCTTATCTTTCGACTCGGCAATAACTTCCCTTTCTTCACGT
Source organism: Ananas comosus (assembly GCF_001540865.1). Classification (NCBI taxonomy): domain Eukaryota; kingdom Viridiplantae; phylum Streptophyta; class Magnoliopsida; order Poales; family Bromeliaceae; genus Ananas; species Ananas comosus. The sequence goes on along the minus strand of NW_017890637.1, from coordinate 5,056 downwards.
ACATAGGCGCTACCGTGCTCCGCCTACAAAGCTCTATCGAAGACCTCCGCAAAGGTCGACAGTTTCAAAATTTGCACCTTTTCATATATCCGGGGCTGAAGTCCTCACAAGAACCAATCCGCCCGATCCCGATCATCACGAACAACATCGGGAACACAGTCTATGATGTGGGAGAACTCTTGCTCGTATTCTCCCACCGACCGATCGCCCTGTCTCAACTTGCGCAACTTCTCTTGTAGCCTCCGCTTCACACCATGTCGGGGAAGTAGTTCGCGAACACTGCTCTCTTGAACTCTTCCCACAGCATAAGCGGAAGGTCGGTAGGACGATCCCGCTTCACTCGCTTCCACTACACCTTTGCCGCTTTCTCAAGACAATGGGTGGCGAGGTACACTTTATCCTTCTCCGAGGTATTAAGGTCCTCGAATAGGTCTCCATCGAGTCGATCCACGACTCCACAACCGCCGGCTCCACCAAACCGCCCTCGAAGATAGGTGGGTCGAACTTCTTGAATTGTATAAGCGCCTAGAACATTACTATCTCCAAGCATATTCCAATTTTCATGCCTCTTTATGGCACTATTTACTAGGTTCATACATGTTCCAAACTCAATGTTGCTTTATGACATTAGCTTAATATACCAATTCCAAGCCCAATGCCTCTTTATGACATTAGCTTACCCTATCAATAATAGGTTAATACGCATGCTCTCTAGCATGATCTCACATTGCCAATATGTACCTAGCAGGTATTCCACAATGCATATAAATATTAACATGCATCTATCCACTAATATATGGTTTCAATGTGTCCGTATGCAACTATCAACATAGCATAGTTCTCATAATGCTACATGCATACATTTTCTAATACAACTACCAACTTAGCATAATTCTCATAATATTAACATGCACATACAATTCACATAACATTCAAGTCTAATGCCTCTCTATGGCATTACTTTGCTAGACTCATTCATAGCTCAAGCCCGATGTCGCATTACGACATTAGCTCCCTAACTCACAAGTTATTCAAGTCCAAAGCCATTTTATGGCCTAATGTATTCTCTTATGTCCAAATGAGATTTATGTCCAAGGCATATTACATTTGTCATGTCTACTATATGGAGCATGATTTCAAGTCCCAATTAGAATGCTAAACCCATGCATAAGTCTCACATGCAAGCTCTCTACTACATAGAGGTCCAAAAATGCATTGTATATAACATAAGCATTTCAAGCATTCTAAAATTCACAAATAATGCATCTTTCATGAAAATATGTGATTTTCCATTTTACGATACTTAAATCCACATAAATGAGATTTTCTCATTTGTAGCTAGGTCAAACCCACCAAGAGCTCCACACGACCCTTCGTGCCCCCGACTCTCTTAGCTCCAAGACTTTAGGTGATGTCACACCGAATGGCCTAACGATTTCCGGGTTTTGTCCGTAGGATTTTTGGAAAGCTTAATCGCCGCCGAGGCTGTTGACTTATCGTGTACCGAAAATCGGCCTTTTCTTACAATTTATCATTTCGCGTAGACCCCCGTCGTAAGGTCGCCGAAGCCGACTTCGCGCCAACGCGTCAAGAAGACCTAAGCAAATTAGGGTTTATACATGCTCAATTTGTAGATCAAATCCTCTATAATTATAATTGCAAAAACCACCCAATGTTTGAAGCCTTGTAACATGCTAACTATTGCAGAAAATCACCAAATGGTAACTTGAATATCATGGGCAAATTAACATGTTATTTAGCAAATCTAGGGAGTTTCTCTAAACCATTCCGTTAGAAGCATCGATTCCAATCCCTTAGCAATCTACCAGAGTTACCTACCAAGCTTACCCTCCAAAAGCTTATCCTAATAGAGAGAAGAAGATGAAAAACTTGAGTTCCCAAAGCAACTCCTCCACTTTCCCACAAGGATTCTACTAGCAACTTGCTTCTCCAAATTAATTCTCTTTTGTGGAAGTATTAAGAAAAGGAGAAAAAAAGGAGTGAGGGGGTGAAAACTAGATGAGAAATGAGGAAACAGAGAAAAGACAACTTTGCCTTTCCAAGGGTCTTCTCCCTCGGTTGCACAAATAAGAAAAAAGAGAGTGCAAGTTCAACCTATATATACCTCCAAAAACACTATTCACTGATAATAATTGGTAGCTTCAGTACAATTATTTTCGTCCTGCCCTTCTGAAACGTCCGATTTGAGCACTTCGAAATTGGCAAGTCAATGCTGCCGGTCCCTAACCATTTCTTATGGTTCCATACAGCCCGCGAACGCACCCGCTTATTGGCCGAGGTCCCGGCCGCGCCGAATCAGTTCTCGCCGAAATGACAGGGTTTTCCCCTGTACACTGGACAGAGTCTTCCCTTGTACAATTCAAGGCCCATCGCCAATTCATGTACAATTCACGAGAGGTTCCACCAGGAGCAGATAATCCTATCAAAAAGAATTGCAAGTTGAGAAGTATCATACCAATACATAACATATCCTTAAAGTTATTTACATTCAAATTCACTCCCCATAGTTTTTTACATCACCAAGTTTTCAGTTCTTTTCATCCAAAATCAAATCTAAGTTATTACAACATGTTACTTACTACAAGTTTTGATACATTGTATTTCTTTTTAATTTTCCTTTACCCCATAAGCTAATTATAAGAACGGGTAACTGCTAGCTCTGGTCTCTTAGGGTAGGGCGCCTATCTGCAGAATTTACGCCCCTCCGCCTTGCGCCGCGCGTTCCGCACACGGTGGTAACCTGTACCACCCCAAAATCAGCAACAACGGGGGTGAGAACTATGTCCGCATAGTCCCCCCAGTGGTTTAGCCACCCAAGGAGAACAAAGCTCAACAAACAGTCTAAAAAGAGGCCAACTGCAACATGTTTTAGTTCAACAAATAATATCAACAATAATATATATTCAATTGAAAATACATGTCATTAACCTCGCGAAAAAGCATATCCAATACAATGTATTCAATGCCAAAGGTAAGGTTGACTTTAAAACGCTACTTATATTCTTAATTCATTCTTTACTCTTAGTCCAAATTTAAATGTTTAACTTTAAGCTCTTAGCTATTCCTTTACTTGAATAGACCTTTTCCCTTTATTTATCAGCCTATTCTTATTCCTTAGCCGATCTTTAGTCTTTACTTATATCCTTTTATCTTTACACTTTGTTCGCACTTTTCCACTGGGGCCATCTTTCCTAAGGTTTTTCTCTCTTACGCTTAGATATCTCTCTATCCACCCACTCGGTCGTTGAAGTCCCAATCAAATCGCGGATAGTCCGCGCACTGCCTAGCTCGAGGTGAAGGAACTCTTCCGAAACAAATGCACCTGCAGCTGGGCAACAGCTATCAACCGTACTCCTGTCCTAAGCTGTCCTGGCGGCGACGAATCCGCACCATCAAACCCAACAATCGGGCCCTAAGGTCCTGAAAACCTTTAAAGGCACCCGGGGCGAAAATGCACAAACCTTGTAGCACTACTGGACCCGCTTTGCAATAGTGCGAGGTTTTGAGTGGTTTCGATTGTAACTGACCGAACTTTTCCCAACGGCTTGGTGAGGGGCCGTCCGATGGTATACCGGCCTAAAAGTGTCGATCTCGAGAAGTTTGTGGCTGGGGAGTCCTGAGATTTTTACTCTCGGGGAATCGGCTCCCCCTGATAGGAGAGGGACGGTCCCTCCAAGTGAACCAGTCTGCCGCGTAAAGTCGGCGAGGCCCAAAACCGGTCCCTCCGGCCATTAGTTGAGACCGGTCCCCCCGAGCAGCGTCTGCAGCGGGGAGAGACGCCGGCCGCAACAGTAGAAGAAGAACGCGGTTTTCCCGAGAACCGTATGGAATTTTCGGGGGCAAAGGCTGAGAGGCCGGGGTTCCAGGTCCGGCGGAGAACCAGTTCCCTCTGGGCCGAAAACTGCCGCAGAAGAACCGGGCTGAGTGATTTGTTGGAAATATTTGAAGGGGGCTTATCAGGAATGTTGTTACTTTAGAGGCCTATAGAGAAGCCTTTCTTCTGCTCCTCCTTTCCCTCATTTCTCTCAACCCTTTGCATTCTAAGAGAGAGAAAGAAGAGAGGGAGAAGAAAGGAAGAAGAAAGAAAAGAAGAGGAGAAGGAAGCTTGCCCTTGACGGCCTTTTTGGAGCCATCCATCTTCTTCCTCCATCTTTCTTCAACCTTTGGAGGCCTTCGGGAAGTCTTGCCTTTTGCGGATGCTTTGGGTGTGGATCAAAAAAACCTTTTTTTTCAACCACCCTTACTTGGTCTTTTGAGGCTTGGAAATGGAGGCTTCTCCCTTGTCAGGGTTTGGTAAGCTTTGTAATCCCCTCTTTGGATTACATGTTTTGTCCTAGGGTTGTATCTGAGATGATAACTCTATGATTTTTGGGATTTAGGGTTTAAATTTTTGGGGGTTTTTTGGATTTGAAGAGGGTTTTGAGGACCCTAACTGATGGTTTGGAACCTTTATTTTAACGGTTGGAATTTTGAAGATCTCCTCAACTCCATTTGGATAGCTAGAAAGAGAATGTTCCTTTCACCTTAGGTGAGTTTTTTCCTGCCATCTGTTAGCCTATGTTGCCTTAAATCGGATTGCGAGTTTTAGGGTTTAGATCGAAAAAAGGTTCGTGTTTAAACCCCTTTGTTTCCACATTATTTAGGCGGTGCTAGGAGGCCTAAGTTGGGCATCTTCCGTCCCGGAGGCCTGCGAAGAGTTGCAAGAAAGTTGTTGGTTGGCTTTGCGAAACTTTCATTGAAAAATTGGGGCAAAATGGCCCCTATGCCTTCTAATAACTTTTTTGGTAAAAGGGTTTATGTTTGAATGCGAAATTCATGCTAAACATGAATTTAATAGTGAAATTTTAAGGAAACACCTAAACTGCCATTACTCATGGTATTCGTAATTGTACTCCATATAGTAAGCTAATAGTGTGGTCAGAATTGCCATGCATTGTGAATAGTTATTGGTTTTGGCAAAGTTGAGAACATGTCTTCCAATGCTAGAAAATTTGGACGTGAACCCATGCCCCCCCCCCCCCCCCCCCCCCCAAAA
>NW_017890636.1:42071-42491 GCF_001540865.1 Ananas comosus | reverse complement strand
TAGAATCCCGAATTACCGTCGGCCACTAGCCGACAATCCAACCCCTCAGGGTACACCGACCTCATAGGTCATCAAACGACAGGACTCACGAAGCTAACTGACTAGGTCACAAATATGTCAAATAGTGGAACTGTGTAAACTATAATCATCCGTCGGTGCTAACCAACAATCCCACCCCTTAGGGTATACCGACCTCAAAGGTCATCGAACGATGTACGAGAACCGACCAATCAGGTCACCAAAATGAAGTACGAGAACCGACCAACCAGGTCAATAGATACGGAATGCAACAACCAACCAACTAGATCAACAGATACGGAATGCAACAACCGACCAACTAAGTCAACAGATACTGAATGTAACAACAGACCAACTAGGTCAACAGATACGCATATAGATAGAACTGCTCTACTCCTACTC
>NW_017890636.1:37505-39235 GCF_001540865.1 Ananas comosus | reverse complement strand
TGAAATCACATGTGGAGGGGTATTCACGCGTTTTTTCTCGCGCTGTGAAGGACTCGGATTAAATATCGAGTTTTAGGGGACTTATGCGCGATTTGGAGCTTATATATATTGTGTATCCTAGGGTTTGCTCATTGGAAACCCTAACCCTAGCCTTGCCGCACCCCCCAGCCACCTTCACCTCGCTCCCCTGCCCTAGCCATGTACTCCCGGCCGCCGCCGACTGAGCCCCGACCAGCCAGCCGCCACCGCAGCCATCATCCATCTCTCTCTCCATCTCTCTCTCTCTCTTCTCGGGTTTGAGCCCAGGCGGAGGCTACATTGCCTCCAGGCCCTTCGTCGGTGTCGTCCCGAAGCCCCGGCGAGCCTCCCCGCCGACCGCCGTCGCCTCTGCGCGTCGCTGCTGCCGCTGCTGCATCCTGCGCCCGGCTTGGCCGAGCCCAGGCCAAGCTGACCGTGCGACCTCCTCCTTGCGCTGCCACCACCTTGGGCCACCTCGTGGCACCCCCTGCGACCTCAGGTTGTCGGTCTCCGCCGCCCCGAGCCGTCCCGAGCGCCGCCGCCGCGCTGCAGCCGCCTGGCGGGTTCCCTGGGCAAGCTCGGTTCGAGCCGAGCTCGCGACTCCTTCCCTGCGTCGCCGCCGCTCGGGGCCGCACCTGAGGCACCCCTCCGGCCTCCTGAAACCCGCCGCCGCCGTCCCAGAGCTTCCCGGCCGCCGCCCTGGCCGCAGCTGCCCTTGGAACCCGAGCCGGAGCTCGTGCGGGTTCGGTTTGCTCCGCCGCCGCCGCCGTCGCTTCCAGCCGCCACTTGAGGTGAGCATCTTGCTCCTCCCCTCCCCCGCACCCATCCCTGGCCGCCGCGCGTGCCGCCGGAAGCCGGCCGGAGCAAGCTTGCTCCGGCCAAGCCCGAAATAGGGCTTAGTTTGGATGGTTTACTGTTCCGAGCAAACCGAGCCTCCCCGATCTCTGCGGAAGGGAGCACGATGATAGTAGCAAATTGCTGATCATCGTGCTCACCTTAGATTCTGTCGGGGAGACTCCGTTCCGCTGTTTCGGCGGTGTCGACACTGCTGAGCCTTTTTAGCTGCTGTTTCTGGATTGCGTGTAATGTTCCGGCGATCTGAGGCTGTTCCGATGCCTCTGGAGGTGAGCACGGTGATCGATGGTCAGTGCTGATCACAGTGCTCACCTCACTTTGGATCAACAGTGTCCGGTTAGCCCTGTTTGGCGCGATCTTCCCCAACTGCGCGCTATTCGCAGAACTTTGGGTTGCTCCCGCGCTTCCTACAGTGACCTGTTATGCTCCAGACCGTGAGCACGGCCTCCGGCATGTCGAGAACTGTCAGTACGTGTCTCGGCGAAATTTAGAAGTCCTCGGTTTGTGAGAACGAGTCATAGAAGTCGCCAGATTTACATAAAATGATGGATTTTATGTAAACATAGGGACTTTTATGCATTTGTACACCTTGTGGCTACTGTGGGCAGTGCGTTGGTGTGTGTGGTGACCTTCGGACTGATTGTCCATGATCTGATAGCTTTTGCGAAAATCGAAAAGTCAATTCCGCCGCATTTTTCTGCAAAATTCGCCGAAAGAACGCGGTTTCGTTTGGATTTCTTCCGACGTGGTTTGGTTATCTTGTAATTTATCGCTAAGCCTTGTTGGCTGGTCACCATCATCATTTTGTGGGTTCGGTGATGATGGGTGAGCGACGGTGGGTTCCGGTGTCGAAATAG
>NW_017890636.1:0-34785 GCF_001540865.1 Ananas comosus | reverse complement strand
ATTTATTTGAGCTTAAGGAAAGGATTTCTAGTCTATTTGCACGGATGACATACATCGCAACCATTATAAGGTCTTTAAGGCAAACTAGAAAGTGCCAGATAAGAGTAAACAGATAAAAGATAATGTCCAAACGTTGGTGCCAATATTGTAGGGTCCATTGTTTGACACTCGCTGCGCAAAAGCAATTGAAGTTGCCTGAAGTTAATAAATATCCATCCCGAGCTCATCCCGTTCCAATCAGTTCTCCTCGTTGGCAAGGTCTTGTAAGGCAACAGAATGTGGGAAAAAATATGGCAACACATTGTAGATCTTTAGTTATCTTTAGCTATTGGAAAGAAGATTACAAGTGAAAGATGGAACATATAAAACATTATTTATGGCAAAATTTGAGGAAAGTAAGGCTCGACCATGACCCTGAACAGGAAGGTTAGATCCATCTGGGAGCTTAATAGGTGGTAAAGAACTGTGGTTTTGTGAATCAAATAAGGTAGAGTGATTGAAGGTCATATGATCAGAGGCTCCGAGATCTAGAACCCATTCAGAAATTTTATCAGAAGATTGAGTAGTCTTACCTGCAAAATTGGCTAATGGTGTTTGTTTTTTAGAATTGAGCAGAGAAAGGAGTTTATCATATTGTTCTTTCGTAAGGCCATTGACAAGTGAAAAGGATGACTTAGATTGACTTATGGTGGCATTATTTGCTGAATTTGATGAGCTTTGACGTCCCTTTGTCGATCTTCCCTTGTTTGTCCATCCTTCAGGATTGTGACGCACTGGACCTTTGCAAATTGCGGGGTTCGAGTGTTTGGACTGTGTCCCGAGTTTTTCCANATGTACCTACCTATAGCACTTGTATTTGGGATTTCCTATTGTATGTACTTTATGTCTTATTTAGTGAAGTTACAGTTTCATCCTTATTTCTTGTTGTAGCATTTAGACATTTATTATGCTCTGATACTCCTAGATGTCTTTTATTATTGCTTTTGTTATTGTTGTTTGTAGACGCCTTATATGTTGTAGACATATGGCGGTTCTGGGCACGCGCCGGGCGGGCTTCCGCTGGGTCCCGGGGCGTGACAAGGATAACCAATTAACTCATAACATCTGTCTCTTGTATGGTTAGTTTTCTTACAATGCTCACAGAAGAACTTATTTCTATTTGGCACTCGATCTTTATTCGTTCCAAAGGTCATCGATTTGGTGTTTCTAGCGTTCAAAGCAGCAGCTTCAATAGTTGGTACTCGACTTGCAGCTAGAGATTGTTGTCTCTCTTCGCGAGTCACAAGTGCATAAACCTTAGCAAGGCTAGGTAGCGGATCAGTGCTTAGAATTCGAGATCGAACAATGTTGAATTTTTCGGATAATCCTATTAGGAATTGATGAACTTTCTCTTTCTCACGTTCAGCAATGAACTCCTTGGCTGCACCATATGTACTGTGAGGAACATTTGAATAAGTGTTTAGCTCATCCCAAAATCCTTTTACCTTGGTATAGTATGTCGCAACTGACATAGTGCCTTGTTATGTAATTACAAGTTCATGTTTCAGTTCATGGATACGAGGGGCGTTTCCTTGTGAAAATCTCTCCTGCAAATCAGTCCACATTTCTCTAGCTGAATCAATATAAGCAATGCTATCATGTAAATCTGAAGCTAAAGAATTAAAAATCCACGAAATGACCATGGAATTGCACTTAACCCAGGCATGTTCATCGGGGGAATCATCTCCTGGGTTGGGAAGAGTACCATCAACGAAACAATATTTATTTTTGGCTCGAAGCGCATTTATCATTGCACGTCGCCAAGTTGGATAATTTTCTCCCTTGAGAAGACATGAAACTAGAATTGTACCAGGATTGTCGGATGGATGAAGAAAATATGAAGAAAGCTGATCAATATCAGCAGACGTTTTTGTGGAAGCTTTGGTAGAAGGTATTTCAGTCATGACTAATAGCTAGAGTTTTCGGGGAAGAAGATAAGTAGGGTATTAGCATAGGATCATGGCTCTGATACCATGTAAAAATATTTGCCAAGCTTGCTTTTCTCTTTTCTTATTGCATATATATATATATAAGATACAACCAATTACATAGCCTAAACTTTAGGCTTAAGAAAAGCAAGAAAAAGGAAAGAGATCCTGTCTAATATGTACAGAATACTTTCTTACCTAATTTACAAAATTTGATATTAGGTAATCACGGATTGAGATTAGCAAATAATATTTTTAATAGAAACCTAATCGTAGCTCTGCCCCGATGGCATGCGCAGCGAGGGAGCCAACCCCCATCGCGATGCCGTTGTGGAAGGCCTTCGCTCGCCCGGAGGCATGGGTCCCTCTGCAGTGATCTCGCGTGTTCTACTTTCCTGAAGGCCGTGTGGAGCAGTGCTCTTCGCCTCCGGACTTACCCGACTCCGGTATATTAAGTGCTTACGTCTGCTGCGTTCTCGACTGCACCCTCCTCGCCGACCCTGAGAGCGATGAGGCCTTTGCACTACAAAAAAATTGGATTTTAGAAGCGGTCGAAACCACCGGAAAAAGTCTCTAGAACCGCTGGAAAAATGTTTCCCGACACTTGTAAAACCGTCGGAAAAAGTTTTATAACCGTTGTTTGATCTCTGTTGCTAAAGGTCTTTACCGACAGTTTACACAACCGTTGGAGAAGATAATAATTTTAGTAACACTTCTCCGACCGCTGCTAAATATAGTAAAAAGCGCTAGTATAAATTAGTAAATTTATACCATCGGTTTCATAATCATTATGAATTCAATCCAAATTATAAAACATACAATTTAAAACAAATTAGACAAAATTTTAAGACTCTTAATCATTCAAACAAATTTAAATTTGATTACATACGACAACTGTCAAACAAGAGAAGCCAAATCATCTAATCAAACATGAGTTTGCATAGTAAAAATTACAATTGTCAATCAAAAATTTTATTCATAGTTTTTAATCTAAAAGAAATAAAACCTATATGAAATTAGAGTTTTCTATGAATTCTTCAACTTTTTCAATGAATTTACTCCGAATTAAAAGTAATCACCAATCTTTCCTCCGTTCAGAAAATTTCTGCAAAAAAAAAAGGTCAAATTAGTGAAACAATCAAATCAAAAGGTTCCTAAACCATCTTTCAATAAGAGACCAAACAAAACAAGTCGAAAATTCCTGAATTTAAAGCTCTTAAACAGTCACAAGTGTTTACATTTAACACAAACATTTTAGTTAACAATAACGACTTTGAATTGAATAAAGAAAGAAGAAGCAGTTTCTCCTAAATAAGGTTTTAAGGTTCAGAAAAGTTGCAAACTAAGCAAATATTTTGCATGTTAATTAGCGAAACAATCCACATGTTTGTTCCACTATTGACAGTCCACATGTTTGTTCCACTATTGAGACAACTATGTACTGGGAAGAAACTGCCAGAATATAATAAGTGGACGAGGGTAAGAAAATTGATGAGGGCCTAAATGAAAAGTAATAAAAACCAACACCATTGATCTGTAGCTAGATTTTTCTCAACTTGTGGGTTTAGCTTCAGCTGCAACTAGAGATTCATCTTAATATCAACAACTTAGACATATAATGGGTAAGGATCTCAAACTTACTACATAGGTGAAACTTGAACATTATTAGATGCCAAGTAACTCATTTCCTGAGCCTATAAAAGAGAACGAAAATTACTGCTCACAATAAGTAGGTGCCAGATTCATGGTTGTTACCTGATCAATTAAAGTACTAATGGAACCTCATCCCATTAAGTCAAGCAAACTGACTGAGTTGTGAATTGATTGTTTTGTATAAAAATGAGAATCTATCAGATATATGCCAGAAGGTTCTCACTACAAAACTCCACATTAATGGAAGGATACCAAGTCTTGGATCCTGAAAATATAAATGAGATAATCCAGTGAAAGCTCATATGCCGTTAGCAAAATTTTTGTAGGAGCGCACTGTGAAAGAAGCTAAATCTATCTGCAATGACCATAATTAAAATTCAAAGTTTGAAGATTGTAACATATTTTTAAGACACTGCAAATATCTCCAATAAAAAAATAATTGCATAGCAAATCAGCACACAAATCTAAAAACATAAGGTAATATACTGCACTGCGAATGAAAATATCTTGTACCAAATTCAAAAAGAGTAATATAATTTGTATTCAAAAACCAAATGCATAGATAAATTTTATGACAATAGTGAACTAATAAAAAAAAAATTAGAACAATAGAAAAAACTCTGGAAATTTTAAGAGGCAGCCCAAAAGAAAATAATAGCAATCAAGAAGAGCACTAATATATTAGACACAATAAAAACTAAATACAAGCCAAGGATATAGCCATACAGGACTTCCATTTATTGACAATCATAGCATCTATTTTTTGTGTATGCCCCACTAGGGGTGTAAACGAGCCAAACACGAGCGAGCTGGGGTCGGCTCGTGTTCGGCTCGTGTAGAGCTAAACGCGAGCTGGCTCGTTAAAGTATCGAGCTGAAAAATTTAGCTCGTGTTCGGCTCGTTAATAAATGAGCCGAACATGATCCGGCTCACGAGCTGACCAACGAACAATAAGTTAAAAGAATTATATTGAATATATATGAAAAATAAATTTATAAAATCTTATCCATTAGACTTAGATCAAATAGTTAAAACTTTATATATAAATAAGTCTTTTTATAATTGAGCTTGCCTTTATATTTTTATTTTGCTAAAAATTAAATAATAAAAATATATATTATATATATAATTATTTATNACATTCAGGCAGCTCGAAATCTGATATCTTTTGCCGGAGCCCTCTGAATATCCGTTTGAGCTCAAATTTGACAGTTATGTTCGGTTTAACGTACTGAACAAGAATATATCTTAAGTTTTCAGTTTCGACCTCGTTTGGTCACTGAAAGCTACACCGAACTGTAATCTTTATCAGATAGCTGTCGGATTTTATTTCTCGCTCTACGGGTGTCAGAAAAATATGAAACCTTGAATCTAGCCTCATAAAAATATTTCTGACTTATCCTCCAATTTTCATAATTTTCTGAGACTGTGCATTTTCTATTAATTTTTCTGTCCTGTTTCTCACAGAAAATTCTAAATCTTCTGTTTTCGCTCCGATTTCAGCACAGGTCATTCCCAACTTATATTTCACTTCTCTAAATCCAATAAAAATAGTATCTCATACTATTTTTATTTATTTTTTTTTTATATTTAAATCCGGTATATTACATTACACCGCAACCTCACCGGAACCATTTAAATGTATACCGTAATTTCATATTTTTAGAAGTCCGGTACCTTACAACTTGTGTCCTGAATTAGCCACATATATTTGAGCATGAACTTGTATAACAAAATCACAAGCTAAAAGTCATCCAAGCGTTTTCAAAAACATGCAGGATCAAGTAGAGCTAAACGGCCCTTGAGAAGGCTTTGAGGATATGATAATACGGCAAATCTGAAATAAACACTAATAAATTGATCACAATTTTCACTTTTAAGGATGCAAAAAGCACAATTACACAAAAATGAGCTTGCTGGGAAACACGAATCATTGTTTAGCTAATGCTAGCAACCTTATTGGACAAATATCAGGTTTACATTTAACAGCAAAAAACCATAGGGGTCTACAATTCAGTGCAATTAACACTTTACATCAAAAATAAAAAATAAAAAAACTAGACAAGATTTTAAGACTCTTTAAANGCTTGGTCATCACCCCCCAATGTATAGAGGCAAGAACCAATAATGCAGTCCCAAACCTGTTTCATTGTTGAATGCCAAATGCTCAAGAATCAATTATGTTATAAATTTGTCACAATAATATTGTTATATTACCTAAATCATGCACTCACCTTTAGTAAGTTAGAACCGCACGAAACTACACTTGCACCTCCAACTGCAAAATCAATGGACTGGATCTATAATACAATCAAAATTACACAGGTCACATTACATTGAACACCAAATCGTGTAAAAAGGAGAAAATACTCTGAAATGAAAAATAAAATATCACAAAACACGAACTTTCTACTGTCATGAATTAGCTACATACACATAAAGCATGAACTTGTGTCACGTCCCGCCCCGAGATTGCTACCAATTTGGTCCGATTCGGGCGCAGCGAACGGACGCCGAACGGACAGAGTCTCCCCTGTCCGCCCAAGGCTCAAATGACGAGATTGTATACAACAAGTTCCCAGGAAAACATTTGAATACATACACAATCATACAACAACTAAAGCACGAACAGTGCTGAACATTACAAGAGCAAGCGTCACAAGTAGAAGACATACAAGTGAAACAAAAGAGAGATACTTAACTATTCTATTACAACCATTCTACTTGATACATTTAATTACAACTTGCATTCTTTTCCAAAATATGAACATAAGCTTACATTCTTCAAAAGATAAACATTAGTTTACATTTATCTCAAAATACCTCACATCCTATACATCATCTACTCTCAATACATATATAGGATAACTCTAATGCAAAATAGGAAAGTAAACTACCAACTAGCACTAAGGCGCTAAGCCCATAACGCGATCCTCTGTCGATCCGCTCTCGTGTGTACCTGTACCCCAAAACCACACGGGGTGAGAACTATATAAATATAGTTCCCAGTGGGTTCGGCCGCCGACTCCGCCGATGTTCCCACTAGGTACAAGCTGGCACAGATAGATAGATAGAAAGATATACGAAAATAAACTGCTACTATATCTACTATGCCATCAACGGAAAGGAGTGCATGGATTATCATCTAGCAACAATCTACTATCATGCTAATATGACTCAACAGTGAAATGAATACAACTATAACATAGTTGTGCAATGCACTATGTCTAATCATGGTATGAATGCAATCCACTTATGCTATTCACGTTATTGCCCAATCCACTAGGCTACTTTGCCTAAGATCTCAAATCTAGCAGGTGAAAAGCTACCTCATTCTTGTCTCATTCAATTCATGTCTTAAGGGTCCTGAGCAAAGAGCTACCCGGCTCCTTGCCCGACTTAGATCTCGAAGGTCCAACCCAATCTCGAAGGTCCTAGGCAAAGGCTACCCCGCACTTTGCCCGACCCACATCTCAAGGTCCTAGGCAAAGGCTACCCCGCACTTTGCCTGACTCACATCTCGACCTACTAGGTATAAGGCTTCTCCGCTCAAATATCATAGGTGAAGGAATAATATGTCCACTCACTGTATGTAGGCAAATCCACCAATCCAACTACCAAGCGACTATGCTCGCTATCAATGTANCAATTAACACTTTACATCAAAAATAAAAAATAAAAAAACTAGACAAGATTTTAAGACTCTTTAAATTAAGATATACGAACAAATTCATCATTCAAACAAATTTAAATTTGATTACATACGACAATTGTCAAATAAGAGAAGCGAAATCATTTAATCAAATAGGAGTTTGTAAAGTAAAAACAGAATTGTCAATCAAAAATTTTATTCAAAGAAGTTTTCAATCTAAAAGAAATAAAATCCATATGAAATCAAAGTTTTCTACGAGTTCTCAACTTGTTTAATGAATTCACTCCGAATTAAAGATTATGAGATGAACCTCAATATACCAATATATGTGGGTTCTGCTAGAACAACGAAATCCAATGTATAACTAACGCCAAAGTAAAATAAAAGAAGGTATAAGCAAACAACATGCAGGTCATTAAGATACAGAATATATCATCTGAATTGTGAAAAGTAAACTACTTTGTTAAGCAAGATCTCTAAGACTTGAAGTTGCAATATAGGAGAAACAAATAAGTGAAAATCATACAAACAGAAAAAACACATCATAATAGCAAATGTACCAGGTTTGACCATAGTGAATGAATTGTTGTACAAGACAATCAACGATGATTCTAGAATGGTTCTCAACAGGCCACCTTTAACTTTGTTATTTAACCATCAAGAGATATCATCTGGCTACATGAATGGTGCATATTATCTGAAGTTGTTGAACTCAAATATGCGAGTGTATTTAGCTCTGTCCCCTCTGATTCTCTGTAGTTGTTTATCATAGATCAGAAACTCCATTTGCCAGAATTTCAATTCACTAACACTACTACATTTTTCAGTTGCTTATATAGTTATAAACATTTCGAATACTTAGCTGACTGATGCAAGATCTGATGCACAGATCAAAACCAGAAGACAGATTCTCTTTCAAGGACTTATAAAATGATTTTCCATTTTTATAATTTTGATTAGGGAAATTTGCAGAAAATTTTGGCACATGGCTGTTACAACTCAAGTATTGTCATTTTCGTAACACAATTCACCATGTTTATCTCGAAGGGAAGAGAGAAGAAAGAAGAAACAAAAAAGAAAATACAGATATAGTCAAGCAGGAACTCTTTTCCATTTAATATGTTGAATTAAAGATGAACAGATGATATCTCTTTTTTTTACAGTACAGAGGAGCGCATGTATTGAATTTTATAAAATGGTCTCAAGCGACCTTTTGTAGCAATAAATAAGTTGTTGATATTAATTCCTAATAATATCTCTCCGCTCAAACACGGAATAAAAAGGAATCAGCTTGTAAAAGCAATATATGAAAGAACTTGAGAAAAGTTAAAAAGACATACTCTGCAGCAAAAACCCTGGTACGATATCTGAGATGTTTGCTTCTTCTAAGAAAATCACTGATTTTAAAAGCTGGCCCCTGTTTTTGCTCTCCGCTTGAGCTAGCAATCATGTTTTCATCATCTTCTCCATAATATAATGTCATATCATTTTCAGAGCCAGCATTGAGGTGTTCATTCCCTCAATAATGAACACCTCAGATACTTAAAAAGTAGTTGAACTAATAATGTTAAGCAGTAGAGAGTATGGATCTCTTAAACTTACCAGCTCAGTTGTCCACACATGGCCATCAGACCATTCCAAAGGAATGGCTTTCGATTGATTCCAAGAACCGATATTCCGGTCATCACCGACGAGAAGAAACCATTGACCAAACAGGCATTCCTTGTGAAGAACAAATTTCACGTGCAACGTCTTTAGAGGAACTGCGAGATGGCAGGGTTAGGCTAAACATTGTTATTGAACTAGAATGATGGTATCTCAAGCACAGAAAAGAAAAGAGTCGTCCATATAGCTTACTTCCTATCAGAGTCGAAGCGTCTGCAGTGTCCTCATCAGCTTGCATTCATTCAATAATTCAGACAACATGTAGTTCCACAAATATCCCCCTCGTCAATAAAGAACTTTTGAGGAACGAAGAAAGAAATGGGTAAGAATAGAAAGTAGCAATTCTCACGTTTCTCGCACCATAAGCTAACGTCGTAACAGAGCATGGAGAAGGAAAGATGAAACTAGTTACTATAAACTCTGCAGCAGCCCCAGAACAGGGATAAATATCCAACAAATAAGACCCACTTAATTACCAGTTTAATGACCAAAAAATATGTCCCTAATTAGTTAGATACGAAGAATAATAACTCATCAGGGATGTTAAGAAAATGCAATCAAACAGTGATGTCCAACGTAATAATAATGTAATTAAAATGACACCGTCAATCACCGAACTTGATGGCTAAACTGTAAGGTACCGGACTTCTAAAATTATGAAGTTACGGTGTACATTTGGTTGGAAAGCCATTTGAATGGTTCCGGCGAAGTTCCGGTGAAGTTCGGGAGCATTCGGGCGTTTCGGTGCGCGTTGGGCGCGAAAACGGAAGCCGAAAGTCTATGTTGGACCATGAACTAAATCCGGCATTAGCATGGATGAAAAGACGATGAAAACACACTCAAAAACATGTTTTGAGAGTCTCAGTTCGTTTTGAAACGAATCAGAGACTCACCGAGTAAAAACGAGCGAAAACAGACCAAAATTGGCGAAAAGACTGGAATTTTGGCTAAGTCTGAAAATGCTAATTTTCTGGACCTACGGGGTCCGGACCCTGAGTGCAAGGTCCGGACCCTGAGCCCGAAAAATGCCCAGTTTGAGTGGCAAACTTGTAAATACTGGTGGGGGCTTTGACATATAAAGGGGCTACACCCCTTTCTTCCTCCCACAGCCCAAAGAACACACGCACGCACACTCTCTCTCTCTAAGGCGCTCTCTCTCTCTACGAAGGAAGAAAAGGGAGGAGGGGAAGGTGGAGAAAAAGGCTACGAGGTGGATCATCATCTTCTTCGTCTTCTTCCTTGGGTTTAGAGCAAGCTTGGTTGAGGTGAGCTTCTAGATCTCTAATGGTAGATCTTTGGGGTTGAGTTTTTATACCCTATGAATGGATTTAGATGAATCCTAGCATGCTAAATAGATGGAAAATACTTGATTCATAAATCAATTTGGAGTATTTTGCAATAGTAGCATCTAGGGCTCCAAAAATAGGGTTTTGCTATCTAGTTGGGTTTGATCTAAATTAACCCTACGTAAACCTAATTGCTAGGTCTATGAATGCGTTGGCGAAGCCGGTTCAGCGATTCGTCGAGCCTACGCGAAGATATTGAAGAAACGGACGTTCGGAGCTTCGTTTCTGCCTGTAGGGCCAAGGCGGCGCCCATAAATTGTGGAAACGGATTCCGGGCATCGTGGCAACTAATTGAAGACCTTTAATTCCCAAAACTGCAAAGCAACGCACGGTTGGTCTGCAACTGTGAAATCGGGCCAAACCGGGTGCCGAGTGCCGCGGGAGGCCGATTGCAAGTGTCGACAAGCAATTGGAGAGCCAACTAAGGTGGGTTGTGCTTACCGAAGCGACTAGGTCGCCGTTATGTCTAAGCGAATTGTGAATTCATATTGATGCATATAACGGTAGTTAGTTGTAAATCCATGAATGCATGAGATGAATATTGTGTTGAGCTACCAAGTGATGCATGTCGTTAATACTAAATGAATGCATGATAAGCATGTTATGTAAATGCTAGGTAATTTGCATGAATGCATGATTAGCATTGTGAGGATATGCTAAGTACATATGCATGTGAATGAGATTGATAATCCTAGAGTGAGTAGAGAACTCGATAATGGAAAATAGTAATGTGAACTGCTCGGTTGGACAATTAGGAGGTCGAATAGATCGAGTGGCATCGAACCTAGTGTTGTTGAACCTAGGATGAATCATGAGTGGCATCTAACCTAGTGTTAAAGAACATAGGTTGTGAATGAATCTAGAGTTAAATAGATCTAGGTGAGTGGCATCCAACCTAGTGTCGTGAACATATGTTGAACAAGTGAACCTAGAAGCTGAGATCTAGATAGTAATGACATAAAACCTAGAGTGTTGGAACCTAGGTTGTGATGTGTAGTAAACCTAGCAGTTGAACCTAGATTGTTGACTATAGTGGTAGCAGCCACTAGAATGTTTGGGTCAAAGCTAGATAGGTCGACAACATAGGGTTGGATATGGACCCTTAACCTGTGTAAGTGGATTCCGGAATCCTAGGATCTGTGATGACCTTGGTATCAGGGCTAGGGCGTGTGCGACGATTTCGCCGCCGAGGTTGATACCAAGGGAGGATTGGGGTGAGTACGAAGAGATCACCGCCCGGAGGCTTGAACCATGGCTGGGCGTGTGCGACGATTTCACTGCCAGATGGTTAAGCCGATTGTGGATTAGGCCGCCAGGTGACTTGAGACTGTTCAGCGTGTGCGACGATTTCGCCGCTATAGGGCTAAGTCACGGAGGGCGGTAGGCTGTTGAGCAGCCAGTACGCGGTAGTCCGCGGATGATTGACTCGAGGCCGAGTCGAGTGGATAGCTTGGATAGGGTAATAGAAACCTTATAAGCTAGTGATAGAGGCAAGAGACAAGGTAATAGTGACCTTATGAGCAAGTTGAGCTTGAATTGTGAACCTAAGATAATAAAAACTTTAGAGATGAGTGATATGAGCTAAAGATAGCAAAGTTGAATGTAGAATCAATAGATCTACTAGTTTATTGCATATATTCATATTGTATGTTGCGAGCCATGTTATCTGTTAGTTGCATAATAACATGATGATATATATCTATAGATATTTTTGGACTAACATGATTGCAGTGCCTCCTTGGACCTATTGGTCGAGCTTTTTCCTTGGGTGGCCATACCCACTGGGAACCATGGAGTTGGTTCTCACTCCACATTGTTTTAGGGTGTTACAGGTTTGCACGTCAGCGGCGCGGTGGCGCCAGGCAAGGGCGTAGCTCCATAGATAGCGCCCTACCTAGAGACCGAGATAGAGGTACCCCGAGTCGGCATAGCCTAGGGGTAGAGGGAAGGAAAAAGTAAAAGTTGTAATAAACTTGTAATAACTTAGATTGTATTTTGGAAGTTAAATGTAATATGTAATTGAAATGTAAAAGCATGTATGTGAATACTTGTAATAATTAGTTGTTTATGTTTTTGATACTTCCTTATGCAATCTGTCTGTTGAATATTGTTCCTGGTTGGAACCCTTGTATTGTATTGATTGCGACGCCTAGGACGTACAGGGAAAACTCTGTCCGTTTGACAGTCTGTCGGCGTACCCGAACTCGACCAAATAGGCGGGGCACGGGGCGTGACAGATAAAGAGTACTAGATTTAAGATGAAGTTGAACATTACTAGATTTAAGATGAAGCGGCAACTGAACCAGCCGACACACCATTCCACAATCCACACTAGAGATATTAACCCGATAACCTGAGTTTGATGGAGTGACCTAATTTAAATGAAAATTGGAGTCCGATGACTCAATTGCAACAGATCAAAGTCTAATAATCTAAACAAAATTTCACTACCAGTTCAGTAACCAGATGGTGCAATTTCCCCCAACTCAGTTATATGAATTGGATTTAAGATTAAGCGGCAGGGTAAGCATGACAAACTAGTTGAGGAATTTTAAGGTTCTCTAATTAAAAATATAGTCATTTACTAGTAGATAACAAAGATCTTCAAAGGCCTTGAAGTGGAAGCTAATTTGATTTCTACTATAAGATTTTAAGAATAAGAATCTTAATCTGAAAAATATAATCACATACCAAATTCTTCCACTATAAGATTATAAGAATAAAAACCCTAGATTGAGATCGGGAGCCGATTGTTCGCTCTCTCCGAGTTCTTGAGCTTCTCCAAAGGTGATGACTAGGAGAGGGCCAGAAGAGGAGCCGGTAGAGGAGGAGAGCGGAGGTGATGAGGATGGCGTTGCGGCGGAGGTGTTGATCGAGCTACTACGCGGAAATGTTGCGACATGAGATGAGATAAATCGCCATAGGAGACGGGGTGAGGTAGTGGCGAGAGCTCGCCATGGAGATCTCGAGGGAGGTGCGGCGAAGGAGACGACGCGGGGAGGAGGACCTGAGAGGAGCATGGTGAATTTTTTTTATAAATAATCTTATTAATTTTTATAATTATAAAAATAGTTTTGTTAAAAAAATAATTATAAAAATAGTCCTATAAATGCGGTGAATGATTCACCGCATTTATAACTTCTCATTAGGAGTAGAAAAGAAATAAAAGCGGTAAACCATTCACCGCTTTTATCATTATAAAAATATAGAAAAAAATAAAAAAAATAAAGAAAGCGGTGAATGATTCACCGCTTTTAAAAGCGGTGAATGATTCACCGCTTCTATAAGACTATATTTATAAATAAAAATTTAATAAACTTATTTTTAGAATAAATGTTTAGGAAAAGACTATTACACTAAAAAACCCGAGCATGGTGGGTTTAATGGGTTTTGTTTCTTTTTTTTTTTTCTCTTTTGTTCTTTTCTTCTAACTATGCAGTGGGTATTTTTTTCCTTTTTAATTTTCCTTTTTCTCATTAGGTGTGGTTGGATTTTTTAAAATTTCTGTGATTTGGGCCAAAAGGTTGTGATATGTGATGGGAAGGTGGTTCAGTCCGTGTGGGCTCTTTTTTGGCCTTAAAAAAATTGAATCCAAAATATAGTTTTGCCAACACTTATGTTAAGTGTTACTAAAAAAAACCGTCATAAAAATTATTATATTACTATATACCGACGGTTTAAAATTGTTATAATAATTAGTTAAAACCGCTGCTAAAATATATTTTTGCCTGCGCTTGTGTTAAGTGTTACTAAATTAACTGTCGCCACAAATCAACTTTTTTGTAGTGGGTGACTCTGTCCGTTCGGCGGTCTGTCGGCGTGCCCGAATCCGGCCAAATAGGTAGGTCTCGGGGCGTGGCACATATAGCAACACTTTTAAAAAGTGTCGGTAATTTAGACAGCATCACTTTTTTTTTATCTATACCGATATTTAAAAGTGTCGCTATACACTATTTTTATTGTAGTGAACTTTGTTCCAATTCTTTTCTTTTCTCTTTTTTTTTTTTTTCTTTTTTTTTATTTTGAGTATTGGTACCATTACTGAATGTTTCTTGTTTTTGGCTTGTTTGATTGTTGCAAAAAGATTATCACGCACCAAGGTTTAATAAACACTTGATACCAATATTCTGTATAATAAATCTTTGGCTAATTATAAAAATCCCCCTTGCACTTTGTCCCAAGTCTTCATTACTCTTCTAAATCAAAAATTTTATTAATTACTTCCTATATATTTTGTTATTATCTCAAATAGATCCAAAAAATTTAAAAACTTGGTAGATTAGGCTGTAAAATTTCGTTAAAACAAGCATTGGTACATCACATTATTCCACATCTCAACAGCTAAAAAATATAAAAAAAAATCAAAATAAAGGAGATATTCTATTTGCTAAGTAAAGGAGATATTCTATTTGCTAATACTATCAAAATTGATAGTTTATTGAGCAATTTGTTCAATTTATATGATTCTATTGCATTACTTATAGATAATATTATATGCAAGTTTATTTTTATAAAATTTTCTTGTTGAATTCATCAATTATCTCAAATAGCTAGACTTGTATGAACTAATGATAAAGCATAAGGGAATAATTGATTTTGCATAGAATTTATTACAATAATAGGTATATGATGATTTTACTCCATTTCTTCTATTGTCGAAACTTAATATCCAGAGAATAAGTACATATATTCGATGTACTTATTTAGCCTTTTTTTTTTTTCTTTTTAACTTTCAAAATTAATTTGAAGTTACTAACCAACTGTTTCTAGCTAGTATTTTACAAGAAGCTATTTTCAGTGAGTTTTGTACATTGGAAAAAAATTTTCAAAATCATTGCTCAAAGGCATGAAAAGAATTAAAAATTTTGATATTCTATTATGTCTGTGCGCTTATTAGGGTTTAGGACTTTGTTTAGCCAAAAGGGAGACTTGTGTCACGGCCTTAGCGTTTTCGTTCGCAAAGTCCGTGCGGCGCCCACCTTCCTGCTCAGAAGATGGATAAGCCTTCGTCCCTATTGCTAGTCCGGACCTTCGTGTCCTACGACTAAGTATGCGAAGGGAATGACACAAGAAAAAAAGGCAGAGATTCTCTCAAAAAGCTAAGTACTACACTACTTAGAAAATGAGAATTACAACCCACACATACACACACTCTCTCTTGTGTGTTTGGCCTTAACCAAACCTCACTACTTATAAGCTCCTAGATACAATGAACCTAGACACACACTAACTCTCTCATTATGACACATATTAACTCACCCACTATTTCATAGTAATGAGCCCTCATAATGACCAAAAGCTCAAGAGTCACCCATAACTCCCATGAGTTTCATAACCCTTGAGTTTCCCACAGCAGATTGGATTTGGGTATTGACAACCTGATTCGACCCGTTACCAACCCGAACTCGCTAAGCAGATTTGGGCCACTGTCAAGGAGAAATCAGCGAAAAATATTTTGTCCGTGACACTTGGGACCTAACAATGTTATAAGCCTAATTCAAATAGAATTTGATTGATTTACAAATGAAATCACTCAAGTGAATCGGATTTGGAGTCAAATTCACTAGTTTGCTACAAACTGGAATTGAATTGAAATCAATTCACTTTTGTTATTCAAGATGAGATAAAATGCGATTTCCATATAAAAGATAGACTGGTAGTCGGTATCGGCTTGTGGATGGTGGAGGTGGTGGTGGCACTCGCTAAAAATACAACTAAATCAGTTGAATCAATTTAATTCGGAACAAAGTAAAACTCCAAATAAGGAACTTAATATCGATTTAAATGGCAATTCCAATTCAAATAATGAGATTTGGGATATCCAGATGAGGTGTGTGTTCAAGCGGGGTAGACCCAAATAATTGTAGAGGAAATAAAGAGTAGGTGGGGGGTGAAACTCATGATCTATTATTACGCACTATTCATTAAAGCAAGAAAGATAACCTTCACCTACCTTATTTAAGTTGACAGCTGCGTCTTTCCTAAGACTTCAGATTTACAAATTTGACCTTCCATCGTACTCATTATTTCCATCAAGAATATATATATATATATATATATATATATATATATATATCCTTATAAAAACGTGAGTTTTGAAATTTTTCTTTCCAAAAATATTCTATGTTTTTTACTATATTGTCATGTCAACATTTTCAACCATCCATTTTAATAATTTTAAATAATATTTTATTCATCAAATATGGATCTTAAGTTTTCGCTATTAGATCTCATTGAACGCAATAAAAATAAAAGTATCTGTCATTTTTGTTGACAAATACCCTTTATATCCGTTATCTCCTATCTATACTGCGTTTCTCAATATTTTTTTTTCTACCACACAATCACGTAATACCGCAATCACGTAAATGACTCCGCTAATCACGTATATGTAAATTAAATTATTTCATATCCACACATTTCTCAATATTTTTTTCTCAAACAAATACCTGCCAACACGTAGTATTCAAAATTAAATTTTAAATTTGTAATATCGCTAAAATTTAATACCGCAATTTGATAATTTGAATTTTAATTTATGATAGTAGATTTTTCCTTATATAAGATAGTAAATTTAATTTTGACGAGTCTTAAAAATTTGGTACGCCATAGGGCGTTAAATATTGTTAAAAAATTTTAATACCCCAAATAAAAACTAAATTGTTTTGGATGGATTAAGCATGAATCGAATTAGATTAATTGTCCGGCCCCGGGGTCCCTTTTAGTTTAAAACATAGCAAAAAGTGTCTGAATTTTTTTTTTTTTTTGAAAAGCCTGACCCAAAGTATGCCATATCCGCCACAACACAGGAAATCAACTGTTCAGACGGACAGAGTCTCCCCTGTATTTGCACAGCGTCGCCACAAGTACAAGAGATTCACCCAGGCCAACCACAACAAATGAACATACAAATGACACAGATATATATTCATACACATTCACCACAGATTCTATATTTATACATTCGATATTTAAACATCAATCCCATCTATCAGTTAAAATGTTTCAACCACAGAAACAGATTTTGAAATACTAAGATGCCAAATCCACAGAAAATCTTTGAAAACTGTTCCCGACACGAACTTTATCTTTTTAAAACGCTACCGAGAGGGTAGAAAACCTTTTATTTTACAAATTACACATAGTTTATTAACTTCAAGAAAACCCATATTTTCAAATGTAATAATAAATACTGAACCAATAAACACTCTAAGCTATATACTCAACAGAAATTAAAAAGGGTAAGAGCTAAACCGAAGCAACCTAGGTCGGAGATCTATCAACCGCTAACGTACGTATCTCGCGTCTCATTCCAATACACATCGCCTGCGATACCTGAAAAATGGTGGGGGAGTGAGAACATGTAAACGTGTCTCCCCTCCAGTGGGTACCGCAAGCCGAAAGGGAGGAGTACTCACCGGCATCAGGAAGAGCTATACAACAACACGGGTCAGTGGAAATACAGTAGGAACAATAGTAACAAAAGAGATGTATAAGATAATGAGCAGATATACTAAATACAGTAGCAATAAACTGAAAGAAAGTAAGAAACTAGACTGAATAACGGCTACGCTACTGTAATGGAACCAAAAGCATACATGATATCTCTATAGCAGCAAGACAACTATAAAGTAAGAACTGTAAGTATGCATGCGACGACTGCTACATAGACATATGTGTCAACCGGTCAAGAAGTCCAAAAGTACCCAATTCTGAAACCAATGCTCTCTTGGTCAGCACCGTAGACCTCAAGCCAGTGCCACTACTACTCTCCAGTGCATATAACCTCTCTAGGGCTCACACGGGTGTCACCATTCAACCACTTTTTCGAAAGAACATCCTTGCAGTGGATCAGACCGCGAGTTGTTGTGAAATGCGACGAGTATCGGGCGATCAATGCAATATGCTCAATGCTCAACCGTCGGCAACCAGCCGACAATCCTGCCCCCAGGGCCATCGACCGATAGGTCGTCAACTGTAAAGAAGGCACAAGAACCGACCACTCAGGTCAACTAGGATGGACAACATCGACATCCTCTCAAACATATGCAAATACTGCTCAATGAACCACAAGACTGACCACCAGAATCAACTAGGATATGAACTCGACCAATCCGTCAAAGTACAGGATACGGAAACTCGACCATCATGTCACAAGTAATACGATCAAATAGGAGACCGACCAACGGGTCACATATATGCAAAGTAAGAACCGACCAACCAGGTCGCAGATGTCATAACCAATAAAGTCTACTCTACTCCTACACAATGATACTACATTGGAAACAACTTAGTTGAGTAAATATGGAATAGCATGGGTGCAAGGGCTACGTGTAAAGGTAAGCAGTAAACAACAAGGGTAAAGGAAACGTCACCAGAGTGCACCACAGTACCAGGACGTCGATCGAACGTACCACCGTACACTGTTGCGGCGCATGTCTCCATACATGCGAAAGGATGTCAACCTGACCTACGGAAGGTCCACCGGGTTAGTGACTAACCCACAAGTAATAACCATTAAATCATAATCCCGCAAACAAACCCACGGAGATCGGTTTTCTGAAACCAATTACCGTGACTCGTCGGAAGTCTCGAAAATCGCATCAGGATTCCGTCGGGACTCACGAACTATCCCGGAACGCACCGACTCGTGCTACGAGTCATCCGCTGCCACTAAATATCAATAATCATGCTTCATGGCAGCAACCACAGCTCCTCTCGTCGAAACAATTATCGTCGGATAATCGTTTCAATCCGGGTTCCCGAAAGTGTCTAATTCGACCCCGGAACCCACCGTCGCTTACCCGTCATTTCCGAACCCTTGAAATGACGCGAGTGACCAGCCAACAAGGCTCAACGACTAAACAATCAATCACGAAGCACCATCGGAATAATTTCGAACCGAACCCGCGTTTCGTCGACTGATTTCGCCGAGAAACGAGCCAGAAATCGCTTTCTGATTCCTGCAAAGGCTTGGGGCCTTGGACGATCAGTCCAGAGGCTATCCTCAGCCCATACTTGCTGCTAACAGCAGCCACGACGAACAAAGTTGCATAAAAGCCCATCCGAATACCCGAAATCGCATTATTTCATGCGATTTCGACTCTTTTATGGTCCGTCTGCACAAACCAGAAGTGAATCAGCGAAGCCGAGACACCCACTGACAGGTATCGGTGTGCCGAAGGCCATGCTCACCTTTTGGAGCAATTTTGGTCACTGTGGGACGCGCACGAGCGACATGAAGTTCAACGAAACAGCGCACACTGAAACTAAAACACATGTAACTAACTCATCCGGAGCTCTCTTACCCTAAGTGAGGTGAGCATTGTGATCAAAACTGACTGACGATCACCGTGCTCACCTCCGGGGGCATCGGAACAGCCCTGGGTCGCCGGAACAGTGATCTAAACAGGAGACTATGCGTAGAAAGGTTGAAATCAAGCTTACCGAACAAGGGAGAGCTTGGGCTGCCCGGCGGCGGCCGGACGGCGGGAGCGCCGGCGGTAGGAGGGTTCAGGCAATGCAGGGAGGCCAAGGTATGCATCGGCCAGCGTCGGGAGGCGGCGGCGACGGCAGGCATTGATGCCCTAGTCACCCAAACCCGAGGAGGGCACAAGCCTAGTTCGGCAGACAGGAAGCTCCGGCGGCGGGGGTGCCGGCGGCGGACGAGTGCGGCCGGCCAGGCGGAGCTGGTGCTCACGCCGGACGGCGGCGGAAGACGGCGGCGGCGATGCTAGACCAAACCGAGTCCGCGCGGTTTCACCACGGGCTTCAAAGGTAGCGGCAACCATGGCGGCGGCCGGAGGAAGGTCGGGGCGACGGCGGCACGTCGCCGGAGGTCGAGGAAGGTCGGCGCCCCATGCTTCGGGTGGCGGCGACGCGCGGTGGTCGAGAAGACCAGGCCTGGCCCGTTCAAGGTTTGGGCGGCCGCGGAGAGGGAGAGCGGCGGCCGGCGGCGTCGGGAGCGGCGGCGATGGCGCGCGGGGGCACGCCGGAGGTCACCGGAGGGCGGCGCGACCGATGGGGAACGGCGGTGGCGCGCGGAGGCAGGGATCACCCAGGCTCGACCTGGGTGACTGCTGCTGGCCGCAGGGAGTTCGAGCAGCTCCGGCGGGGCGCGGAGACGGCGGAGGCCGGCAGGGACTGCGCCGGGAAAGGGTCTCGGCCGAGGAAAAGGCTTCCTAGGGTGTCTTGGACCTTCTCTGATGTCGAAGGCCGAGGGGGTTGTGAAGGTGGTGATGGAGATGATGGAGGAGAGGGAGGTGGAGCTTTTCCGGCGGCCGGGGTTGCTCGCCGGCGGCAGGGGTGCGCGCATGGCAAGGGCATAGAGGTGCTGATGACGGTTAGGGTTAACTGGGGGTGCAAGTCGGCTAGATCTAGGGTTTCATGCTAAGAAATCCTAGTGCAACATTATATACAACCTGCAACTTTGCAGAGAAGTCCCCCAAAGATAATTGTTATCATCTGAGTCCCTGACAGTGCATGTGTTTTGCATGTACGCACCTCCATGTCGATCTCGCGTGCTTCGGTACATAAAATATTACGACTTTTGCGAATTTCCCGATTTTCCACTCTCGACCCCTTAGCGAACTTCATGCAATATTCGACAATCCGTTCATCGGATTTCCGAACGGATTGCACCATCGCGTTCAGCACGACGAGGGCATCAAAACTACCATCTTGTTTCGTCAGATTTGGTCACGAATTCGCGACGGAACCCATCCGCTCTCTAATTCCGTATATCGCACATATACCAAAGTATAAACCCTAAAACCTTTAATTCAAATTCAAATTTGAATTCCCTACCACCAGTAGGTGCTAGAAACAACTCTCACCTAACCCCAGGTCACAAGCACAGAGCACGAGGAGTCTTAAAAATGCACGCATAGCAAAGAGCGGAAACCTTCTTTTTTAAAAAACTCCTTTTTCTCGAAAACCGTGCATCGGATCTGAAATCCGTCAGTGCCATTGGTTCCAGAATGGCTGAACCGGTTGAAACGAGCTATTGGATTGCTATGAACGGAGTCCGATACGCGCCGAAAGCGAACTCTACTCCGTGGCATCACCGAAAAAACCGGGTTACTATTCACTTTAAGTGAAAACTAATAATCACGTAACTTCTCCATTCTAGCTCATTTTCTTCTGAAACTTGACGAGTGCTTATGTAATTAAATTACACACATAAACATCGTCAACAGAGAGTTTATTTGCACTGTCAAAATCTCAGTCCTTACATTAATCCTCTAGGATAAGATAGTACTAATACACATTGATTGGCATGTGGAGAGACGCTATTGCAAACAATTCAATTGTTGTATTAAAGCAGTGCACGTTAATATCGATAATTAAGATAAATATACTTTTTAATATTTTATTTTTTTTGTAGTATTTTAAATTTATTTATCAGGATCAATTTATTTAGCAAAGTTTTGCGAGTGAAAATGTGCTTAATCCATCTATTCCAAAAACTCAAGGAATAAAATTAAGCTAAAAATTTTTACTTATATGAATTCTTATTAAATTTATATTTTTTATTAATTTTATCTATTCTGATAATTTACTAATATTTACTTTATTATTTTTCTTACTTTCAGTGCAATTTGTACGGAAGGGAGACTGATGGTGACATTTTCAGTTAGTTTAGTAACGAATTTTGTGTATTTTTTCAATAATACCATGATGGATTTTGTACTCTTTCTTTGATGATATTGTAATTCTATTTCTTATTTCTGTCTTTTTTTTGTAATGATTAAATACTATATATCAAATCTATAATATTTATTTATAAAAAATTTATTTTTTAGTATTTGTGCGATGTGCATTGCACGTGCACTTAACTAGTATATATATATATACTAGTCATATGCACATGCAACGCACGTAAGACTTATTTGAAAAAATCAAATAATTTTTTTTTCTAAAATATATATTAATTTTAAGTTATTAATGAAATTGAAACATAGACTGATTGTACTACTATTCCACAATTATTACTGTTCAAATTAATTGAGCTTAATTTGAACAAATATTTTAACATTTTTTATACCCTCAAAAATATATATATATATATATACAAATTGATTTGAAGAAAATCGTAAAACTATTAATATAATTTTAGGTGAATTTTGAATCTATCCTATAGATTGTCGACCACCGATAATGCGCATACGCATATATCTCGACCACCGATGACATGTCGGTAGACCATCAACAACGCTGTTATGATTCGTGGACTTCCGTCGATATACATGCAATGTAAGGACAACGACGTCATGCTAGCAAAGGTGACAATGAAGTTGTGCCGGCGAGGAGGATAAAGATGTGTTGGTGAAGGTGATGACAACGATGTGCCGGCGCAAACCATAATAGAGGAGGTGTGGAAGGAATTAAAAAAAAAAACATGTATAGGTAACGGGTATTCTCGTCAGAAAGGAAATTTAGAAGATTTGATATATATTTTAATGTAAAAGAATCAAAATTTTAATTTATTTTTAATTTAAAATGCCACATCTAATTTTAAATTAAATTTATATTTACATTTTAAATTTTAAATCGTTATTGGTGGTGTATGTATATTATTTAATTATTTTTTTCTAACTTTAATTTATCTCTAAATAAGTTTTATATAATTTTAATTAATTTATACTATAAGTATTTTTCATATATATTTTGTAATATTTGAGAAAANGTTGGTACCAAAAAAACTAATTATATGCATATGTAATGTAGGAGATAGACATTTAACCAATTATATAGTACAAAAATTTAACCTGTAAAATATTAAAGTTGGGTGTTGAACGAACTAAGCTATAATACATCTAAAAGTACCGATCCATTGGTGTTTTTAGATTTCTAACTCTTAGATCTACCTCTCAACTGTTAGTAACTCTGAGATCAAATACTATTTCACCTACCACCACTCAACCAAAGTGGGCTACTATCATCCTAGCCTTACAACACCTCCATCCAAGGGATACAAATCTAGAAGCACCAATCCGTTAGTGCTTTTAGAAATATTCTAACTCAATTCGGAGTTGAACTCATGATCTAATATGAACGAAGAGATGTAGAATTAGCTATAACATTATATTATTCAAAAGATCAATCTTTTGAATAATAATCACACCAATGCAAAATTTCGTCTATATAAACATAAAATTAAGGTCCCGTTTGGATCTCGCATTATGTTATTCCATTAATTCAAGAATAACTTATTCTGTATAAATATTTTATAGTATTACTGTAAGTAAAGAGTTTGATTTTTGCTCCTTCAAGACTCTTGTTGTATATAATTTAAAAAGATAGTGTACATTTCACCTATGAGATAATTTATTTTATTCAAAAATATGACGTGAAGGTTGAAATTTGTATCCAATTCTAAATATTTGATCAAAATACTTATCAATCAAACGCACAATTTTTTTAAATAAATTAAAGAAATACACCAAACAAAATATTCATACATACAAATAGAGCCGATATAAATGTTGTGAATACATATGTTCTTCGTGAACGTACCTTGTTTCTCACATGTATGCAACTCTACAAGATTCAAGAATTCATGTATTGCCTTTAAAATTTTTAGATAAAAAGGCCCGATAGTTAGTTCTCGAGGTCTGATTTTCGAAATCTAATTACCTTACATTTTTAGTTAAGTTTTTTTAAAAAAAAATCAAAGAAGGAGAAAAATAGCATGTTCTTAATTTCTTTCTCGCTCTTATTGAACTTCTATACTTTTAAAAATACGAAGTAATTAGTGTTTGTAGGCATTCGATTTTTAGATAAAGATTTGTAAAATTAGGATGATAGTGGTATCCAAGAATCGAGTGAGTGGAATAGAATAATTTAAGGAATGAAAATGGTTAGACGAATAGATCTAATAATGAAAAATTTACAAGTATCAAATACTTAATACTTTTAAAAGTACCACAGCCGAACTTTCTCCTTCTATATATATATATATATATATATATATATATATATATATATATATATATATATATAGAGTGAGGCTACTATACTATCAGAAATATGGAGCCTTCCGTGTTTCCAGCTCGTTTTCGATGTTGTGACTTTCGACTCGTCGATCGGCTCCGTTAATCTTGATCTAGAGTATTTGAAGTACCTAGAAAATAAATTTTATGATTTTACGATATTATTTGCCTAGTGAATGAAAGGGCGCAAAATCAACGGCTGAAAATAAAAATCTTACAAAATGTAATAATATGACATTTAAATTTTAAATCAAAGATATTGATCTTGTTTTATATAGTATAAAAAATTTTCTATCAAAATTTCACTGTAAGGACTGAGATTTTTGCAGTGTAGCTAAACTCTCAGTTGACGATGTTTTTGTGTGTAATTTAATTACAAAAGCACTCGTCAAGTTTCGGGCGAAAACGAGTTAAAACGGAAATTCTACGCGATTTCCAAGTTTCACTTAAAGTGAATAGTAACTCGATTTTCCGGAGAAGCCGCGGTGAGAAGTTGGCTTCTGGCTCGTACCGGACTCTGTTCATAGCAGTCCAATAGCTCGTTTCGACTGGTTCAGCTGTTCTGGAACTACTGGCGCTGACGGATTTTGAGTTTGACGCACGGAATTCGAGAAAATCCAAAAATACATGTTTTATATGTATTTACGTGTGTGTTTCCTTCTATTCGAAGAAGGTTGGATTTTGTCGTGAATCCGTGGTCGATCAAGACGAAACGAAATCGCAGCTTTGTTGTTTCCGTCGTGCTGATCGCACTGGTGCGAACCGTTCGCAAATCTGACGGACGGATCTGCGGCAATTGCATGTTGTTCGAGGAGAGGTTGGTTGTGGCAAAACGGTATTTTTGCAAAAGTCGCGATATTTTATGTATCGTTTCGCGAGGGATCGCACGTGGAGGGGTGCTCATGCGTTTTAGTCGTACTGTGAGGATCTCGGATTGAAATTCCTGTGTTTGGTGGACCTTTTTGCAAAGTTACACCTTGGTATTTATAGTTCCTAGGGTTTTGATCCCCTAACCCTAACCCTAGCCAGCCCCGAGCTACTCTAGTCGCCCCAGCCACCTTCACCCTTCCCCCGTGCCCGGGCGCCCCTTCCCGCCGGTCGCCGCCGCCCCGACGCGCCGCCGTCGCCGCCTCGGCCAGCCGTGGCCGCCCCAGACCCGCTCGGGCCGAGGCGAGCGTGCGACTCCACCCCTGCGCCGCTGCCGCTTGGGGCAGCACCCGAGGCGTCCCTCCGGCCTCCTTCAATCCTCCTCCGCCGTCTCGGAGCTCCCCGGCCGCTGCCGTGGCCGCAGGTGCCCGCGGAACCCGTGCCCTAGCCGTGCGGGCTTGTCTTGCTCCGCCGCCGCCGCCGCCGCTTCCAGCCGCTGCCTGAGGTGAGCATCGTGTTCCTCACCTCCCCCACACCCGACTCTGGGCCCCGCGCGCACCGTCGTGCCGCCGGAGGCTGGCCGGAGCAAGCTTGCTCCGGCCAAGCAAGAAATAGGGCTTATTTGAGTGGGTTTTTGTTTCTGAGCTTCCTGAGCCTCCCCGATCTGTACGGAAGGGAGCACGATGATCGTAGCTAGTTGCCGATCATCGTGCTCACCTTAGTTTCTGTCGGGGAGACTCCGTTCCGCTGTTTTGGCGATGTTGCTCCGTTTCAGCCTTTTTGGCTGCTGTTTTGGGCTTGAGCACGCTTATCCGGCGATCCGAGGCTGTCCTGATGCCTCCGGAGGTGAGCACGGTGATCGTTGGTCAGTGCTGATCACAATGCTCACCTTCCCTTGGATCAGAAGTGTCCGGTTAGTTCTGTTCGGCGCGATCTTCCCTGACTGCGCGCTATTCGCTGAACCTTCGGGTTGCTCCCGCGCTTCCCACAGCGAGCCGCTGTGCTCCGGATCGTGAGCGCGGACTCCGGTACGTCGAGACCTGTCAGTACGTGTCTCTGCGGACTTCGGAAGTCCTCGGTTTGCGTGAACGAGCCGCTTGATCGCTCAATTTACATGAAATAATAGGATTTTATGTAAATTGAGGGTCTTTTATGCAGTTGTGCTTTGTGTGGCTACTGTGGGCAGTGCATGTGAGTGTGTTTGACCTCTGGACTGGTTGTCCATGACTCGATAGTAGTCTTTGCGGAAAATCGAAAAAGTCGATTTCGGTGCCGTTTCGGCGAAATTGCGCGAAAGAACGGGTTCGGTTCGGATTCTTTCGACGGTGTTTGGTTGCTTCGTGTTTTTATCGTAGTAGCCTTGTTGGCTGCACCATGCATCATTTGTGGGATCGATGAATGAACTCTCGTGAGGCGACGGAGGTTCCGGTGTCCGAAATAAGACACTTCGGAATCCAGATTCGTACGATTATCCGGCCGGATGATCGTATTGTGTGTTACCTTGTTGTTCGCTGCCAAGGCATCCAAATTGGAGTGCTTTGGGGCAGCGGGTGAACTCGTGGCAGAGTCGGTGAGTTCGGCCGACACTTATAAGTCCCGACGGCGTTCGGTGTGGTATTTGGGAACTTCCGGTGAGTTACGGATGATCGGTTCTGTTGGAACGATTCAGGGGATCCTGTGTAGGCGGTTTTGTGAGTCTCGTGCTTTTGGTGTTAGTGTTTGGATACTGACTTGCGTGGATCTTCTTAAGGTCTGTAGACTCTGTGTACCAGGTTCGACTGCTGACAGTGACAGGTGGGTGCTTCGCAGCTGGTAGTCGGTGAGAGCGTTCAACCTCCTTCTCTATTTTTCTAATTCCAGTATATTAGCTCTACATGTCAGTTGTTGGTTATCGTTTGGTTATCGTTTATTTCGTTGACTGATGAGTAGTGATGATAAGACATGTAGGCAGGCTACATTTGTACTTTTCAGTATCTCTGTGGACTTGGGTCCAGGCAACACATACGACTCTTTGTCGTGTGTTTCGATCTGTGTTGATCGCAGTTCGCGTTGTCGACCTAACTTCTATTTCAGTTTGGCATTGTACGCCCTCTCCGTGTTGGCTTCGGCCTAGGGCCACGGCTTTAGCCGGGTTTGTTTTTGTGTTGAGCGATTACATTGCATGACTTAGTCACGGCACTTGGGGTTTCATCCACCGGATCGGTTGGCCCCGATCGGACGATGTACTTATCCGGATGGGTCGAATCCTGCGGGGCGGATGGATCAGCGTCGATGTGCAGTTTAAGTGACAGGCAGCGCTTGAGATGTCTGCGGCAACTACAGCATAGGCGCCGATTGGATACAGTTTTTCTGGTTCAGTACATTGAGGCATTCTTTTGCCATTATTTTTTTACAGTAGCAGGTTTATTTATTGCTTCCTATTTATCTGTTTGTAGCCTATGTAGTTCTATTTCATATCGCTTACAGATATATATTGTTTTATATATCTCCTTTTGGTTTCGGTGATTACGACTTGCCTTCGTGGCTCTGTCGTACCCACTGAGAAAACCATGGTTGCGTTTCTCACCCCTTCACCCCCCAGCGTGACATAGATGAGAGTTGGAATTTTCGGCTCGGACGAGAAGGACGATCTAGCTAGTTCTGATTTAGGACGCCACCCTGGTTGATATTTCTTTCCCGCCTTTAGTATCATTTAAATAATATGTTCAGTAGATGTTATGGAATGTTTGATTTCCGTTATGCATGGATAGATGATCTTATGATTGTTTGAATGAGATTAATGTATGTTTTATTTATGCATTGAGATTAGAGTTCTTCAGTATGATGGTTTTGGATCCTTGGCTTTTCATGGATTTATACGCTTTGTGCGATTTTTCTACCTCGAGGTAGCCGGTTTTTTAAATAGAGTTTCCGTGTGCGGAACAGTTTTAAAGAAGTTTTCGAATGGTGTTTCTGAAAGTAATAACATTAGATTTTTAAAATAAAAGCTTCTTTTGTGGGAGGCACTTTTAAATAGGATGTTTGTTGTATTGCTGCATTGCATCATCCAGCCGCTAAAGAAACACCGTGTTAGAGGCAATGCATATTCTAAGGATTGTAGCTGTACTTATGGAAATGCATATCATTCTTTGGTTTTGATTGGGTAAATGTAGGGTTGTGGTTGAGATCCTGTCTGTATATTCTGGTACGCCTGTGCAAATACAAAGGAGGACTCCTATCCGGATGTGACAGAGGAACTTTGTATTGTGTCGGGTCTGTACGTCGCGTGGGCCAGGTATGAAAAAAAAAAAATAGGCACGTTTTCCGCAACTCTCTTTTTAAAGGCTTTTAAAATCGACCCGGAGGCGTGACAGAATTAGATGGTATCAGAAGCGTGAAACAACACAACTGCATTTTAACAAGTTTTTACTGAACCAATGTTAGGTTGACCTATAGGAAGTGATCCTAATGTATATAGGCCACGGTTGAGTGCGGTGTATTGGGTTGAATCCCGTGAGTTGTATGTCGAGTCGTTTGGTTTGTATACGGTCGTTATTGCAGATGGTCCGTTGTAGGCCCCCTCGTCCGGGTCGTGGTGAGTGTACGCGCGTGGAAAACGCCGGCCGTTACTCGTGCTCCTCGAGTCGGGGTGTTGGGGAGCAGTTGCGCGCGAGCCTCTGAGTGGTACTCGACTTCAGCAGCTCGCAGGCCCAGGTATCTGATTTGATGGGGTCAGCTACGACCCTCTCATGGTTTGTTTCAGCAGTTCTTGCCGACAGCAGCGGTGCGGCGACTGCTACCCCGGTCCACCTTCGGCGCCAGGGCCCAACTCCGACCGACGCGGCATCCTCCCGCGACGCATGCGCCTGCCGCTTACCTCCAGTTGTTTCAGCTACTACGACGGAACGACGGCACACCACGAGGTTCCCGTGGGGGGTGTTGATACCTTGCGCGGGTAGGACCTGCATACGAGCGAAGCTGGTGGAGTTTCGAAAGTTCGATCGCCGAAGGTTCTGCAGGAAAGAGTGACGAGTCTGGGTGATCGGCATTGGGCCACTCATGGAATGAACGCTGTTTCGGCATCTGCACATCGAGGAGCTGTATGATGTCCCCTGAGCCCTGTCACTGTTCTTGAAGAGATGGTCATTCGTGGTGGATCGCCACTGTCTAACGCAAACTTGGGGCATCTATCCAAGCTAGGGGAATTTCTGGAGACTCCTGTACGAGCAGTACTTACAAGAGATAGCATAAGCAGAGTTTGGAGCGTGAATGCAGCGTCTTCAAGCAAGGCAACCGTACTGTAAGGCGAGTAGAGCGAAGACTTCTCTCGCTTGTTTGTTGAATGTCACGCCCCGGGGTCCCTTTAGGTTAAACACAGCGGAAATTTTTTTTTTTTTTTTTCTTTTTGCAAACCTGACCCCAGGGTATGCCAGTATCGCCACAAATACAGGCGATCCACTGTCTCACACGGACAAGCAGTATCCCCTGATTTGCACGAGCGTCGCAAAAGTACAAAGTATAGCAGGAAACAACCACAACCAAATGAATATAAAAGATAACTGCTACATTCATACATTTACCATTCACACACAGTTTTAGCCATTCAGGTTTAAATAAGAAATTCACGAACTCTTTTGAAACTGTTCCCTACACGGAAACCTTTAATTCGTTAAAAAACGCTACCCGAGCGGTAGAAAACTTTTATTTTACAACATACCAGAAATCCACATATTTCAAATGTAAATTAAATATGAACCACATAAACAACTAAACTATTCTATCAGCCAAAATTAAGAAGGGTAAGAAAGTAAACCGAAATTAACCCGGGTCGAAAGCTCTGTCGACCGCCTATACGCGTACCTCAGTCTCGTCACTACTTCATCGCCCACGGTACTGAAAAATCGGTGGGGAGGTAGAGAACATGTAACATGTCTCCCTCCAGTGGTACCGCAAGCGAAAGAAGCGAGGAGTAGCTCACCGGATCAGGAAGGAGAGTAACCAACAGTATGGCGTAAGTAAAATACTGCTAGCAACGATAATGAACGAATCAGATAAGATAAATTATATGAAAGCACAACTACCGCTACTGTAATGTACACATGCAAGCATACAAGATATCAAAACATAGTAGCAAGGACAACTGAAAAAATAAAGAAAGAACTAGAAGTTCACCTATGCAACAACCGCTACTTATAACTATATCGTCAACCGGACGAGAAGTCCCAAACGATACCCAATCTAAACGCTGTTGTCGGTCTAAGGACCTCAGTCGCAAAAGCTCACTGATCTGCTCACACCTGGCATGTAACCCTAGCCAAAAAGATCACCGCTGGGCTCACGGGTCGGATGTACGACCACTTTCCGGAAAGAACACCCTCCTGCGGGGGATCAACCCGCCTGAGTGTTACGTGCAAATGCACTCGAGCTGTGGCCAATCAATAGCGGATTTGATAACATAGCAACCCGCTCGGCCAATCAGCAGACAATCACTAGCCCCTCTGGGGCCATAGCCGACTGCGTAGTTCATCAGAGTAAACAACGCCGTGGAATCCGACGAATAGGTACAATGTACGAAAAGTAACGCAACACAAACAGGTCCCACCGATGCAATTAGGGAGAACCACCAACCAAGGTCACTAAGTATTTTAGTATATACGAACTCTACCCTATACCAGGATACTACACAGTATGAAAACTAGGCAGGTGCTAAATAAAGATAGTATATAGGATACTGGCTCGATGTCAACTAAAAGTAACGAACGACAAAGAACCCGACCGATAGGTCACAAGAGTGTATTCGATATAGTACAAGAAATTACCGTCAGCACTTAGCCGAAATCCTCCCCTCAGGGATACACGACCTACAAAGGTATCGAACGACAGAGGTCAAGAAATAGACCAACCCCAATACATAATGCAACAAACGGACCAACCAGGTCAACAGATTATAAGATAAAAGCAAGCCGATCAACTAGCGTCACCGAAAGGAGTACGAGAACCGATCCAATAAATCGGTCACCGGTATCAATATGTTTTTTCGATAAACTACTATACTCCTTACACATGATTACTTTAGCATAGAAACATATGAGTAGATATAATAGACAACGGGGATGCAAGCTCAATATAAAATACTTGAAAATAGCAACAGTAAACAGCGGATAGAGAAAATTCACGAGCGGGCACCACTGTACCGACTTCGCGACTCGAATACCCAACCTGTCTACAAGTACTAGATCAATCTCACGACGGCGGATCTGGGAAACAGAGCAACGCGCGACCTACAAGGGTCCACAAGATCAGAAGAAACCTGATGTCAAGCAACTAATATAAAATCCCTAGACAAAGGAACCACCGGAATCGGTTCCAGACTGATTGCCGAATCACACCGGTGTCCCGAATATCACACCGGCGGCTTCGCTCGGGGTCCACTATTCATCCGGAACTCGCCAACTCCAACTGGCGAGTCAACGCTGCACTAATTATCATAATACCTACATGGCTAGCAAACACCACAACTTCGCTCGGAAAAACATCTGTTGACTAAACGTCTCGACCGACGTCCCGAAAGTGTCGTTTTTGACCACGGGACCACAGTCCGCTCACCGTCGTTTCCGAACCCAGAAACGGACACGGTGACTGCCAGAAGGTTAGCGACATCACAACAGATCTCGAGGCACGTCGGATAAAACGAACTCAAGACTGTGTTCCGTCGCGACGCGAATTCGCCGTCGAAACGCTCAAACAAGGCTTTCGATTATCCGCAGTGGTTGGGGCCTTGGACGATTAGTCCAAGGAGGTACCCTCAGCGTTTACACGCCTGGCCACAGCGACCGAGTCGAGTTATAGCACAGAGAGCACAGCTATGAACCCTAAAATCTATTCATTATTATGCGGATTTTCGATAGTTTTTATGGCACCTGGATTCTTGCGATATAGAGGTTCGCTGGGTCAACCGTCACACCCGCTACTAGATCAGCGCTGCGGAGACCGTGCTCACATTCTGGAGCACAATCCGGCGATGCGCGTGGCGCACAGCCGACGCGATAAGCGTCACGCGAAGCAGCGCGCACCGCAGAAGATCGGGTTGCCGACAACCAAGGCATCTCAGGGCTCAACGTGGAAGTGAGCGAGTTCAGCACGACCTACAGGATCATCCGTGCTCACTTCCGAGGTCAAAAAGACCATTCAGGATTGCCGGAATAGCTACCGAAAAGTGGGAAACAGCTGCTGGGTGCATAAAAGACACCTCACAGTGAGGGGGGAATATGGATTGGCCGCCGCGGTATTGCCGGCAGGAGCGGTCCGCGGGGGGAGACCAGGTGGCGGGGCTCCGGCACTCACGTCAGGCGGCGAGGGCGCCGGTAGGTGCGCGGCGGGTACGGAGCTTGCCAACTCCCGTTGCGGCGTTAGAGCTTCTCCAACAGCTGCCGGCGGCGACGCGGCTCGCCGGGGCTGGTCGGGGCCGGTGGCGACGACTGTCGCGGGGTCGAGGGGGAGGCGGCTGCGCGCGCTAAGGGCTGGCGGCGACGCCTCGCGAAGTCGAGGAGGCTCGGTTCCACCCGCACGAGTCTGGGCGGCCGCAGGAGAACGGGCGGGGCGGCGGCTGCCGGGGAATGATCGGGCGGCGAGGGGAGGTTCTGGAGGTCATCGGAGGGCGGCGCGGCGGCGAGAGCACGGGACGCGCGGAGGCAGAGATCGCAAGCACAGCCCCGCTCCGGGTCTGGCGGCTGTGGCGAGTTCGGCGACCCCACGGGCATGGCGCGGGGGGGAACGGCCCGACGACGCCGGAGGTCGGAGGGACGAGGTGGCACGCCGACGGTGTTGGCGCGGCGATGGCGGAGGCGTGCGGGCTCAAGCTCGCCTAAGCTCGTCCAGGCTGGCAGCTTGTGGGCCTGGTGCGGCCGCGAAAACAAAATAAAACGGCAGCGGCGGCGCACACTGCGACGGCGGGCGGGTCGGCGGGAGGTGCGAGGACAGGGCCAGCCGGGAAGGCATGTAGCTCGGCCTGGGCTCCAACCGAGAGAAGAGAATAGAGGAGATGGGCATGGAGGAGAGGGAAGTGGAGGAACCCCTTTTCGCGAGCCGGCGCTGCCGGTGACCCGGGGTGAGCGCACGGGTTGACGCAGGGGGCCTCCTAGGGCTGGGTGCACAGGGAGTAGCAAAGGGTTGGCAGGATTAGGGTTAGGTTTCCATTGTGAACCCTAGTCCCAAATACATAACACATGTGCATTTGACACATTTAGCCCCGTAGTTTAATATTTTCGTACACAGTCCCGGGTGTCCCCAAGTAAAATACGCGCGTTGGACCCTCATGTTTCGAAATCTTCGCAAAACGGCCGCATAAAATATTGGGACTTTCCGGCGATTATATGATTTGCCAAATTGACCTCTCCGCAGATTTTCCCCCCCGATTCCCGACGATCCGTCGTTGGATTGCCGGCCAAACGGATTGCCCCAGCGCGTTCAGGCACGTCTGGGGCATCGAATACTAGCATTTCGTTTTCGTTCGATTTATCTCGATTTCACGCCGAAACCTATTCCGCTCTCAAATAAATCTGATATATCGGCACATATACCAAGGTTAAACCCTAAAACCTTAACTCGAATTTCAAATTGGGCTTCCTCACACCAGTAGGTACTGAAGAGTCCTCCACTCAATCTAGGTCGATGCAAGAGTCGAGGAGCTTAACTGCACGAATAGCAAAGAGCGCGAAAACCCCATTTCGATAAAATCCTTTTTCTTGAACCGTGCATCAGATCTGAAATCCCTGTCAATGCATTGGTTCCAGAATAACTGAATCCTCGAAACGAGCTGTTTGGATGCTTATGACGGAGTTCGATACGCACCAGAAGCCAACTCTACTCCGTGGCTTTCTCGAGAAAAACGGAGTTACTATATCACTTAAGTGCAAAATAATAATCGAGTAACCTTTTCGTTTTAGTCATTTTCCCTGAAACTTGACGAGTGCTTTTCTAATAAATTATCACACATAAACATCAATTCAACAGGAGTTTAGTGCACGTGTAAAAATCTCCAGTCCTACATTGATTCGTTTCGTCTGGTTCTGAATGAGATCACAAGGCAAGGATGTTTGCGAGAGGGTTAAGGCCCAGTATTCACTTCTGATTCGGTCCCACGCCCTTTTAGTTGACTGTTCGACAGAGAGCTTAGATCGAGGCCCTGATGGTGCAGAGTGAAATGGACGAGGCTCGAATCGACAAGACGCATCCTTAGAAGAGCTGAAGACAGGACAGAGCACAGAAAGTTTTGCTGGTGGCCAAATCAGAACGACGATCACAAAGCATCGCAAGGCACATTCAGGATCGAGAAGCGCCCCCGCTACGTTCCCAGAAACAGGCATCAAGACCTAATGTTAGTCGCGGTATACGGCTTCACAAGGTTACTTGGGCCCACAGCCCACCAAATCACTTACAGTTTCTTGGCCACTCCAACATTCTTCTGGGCAGCTTTTGCACCAGTTAGAGCAGGTCAATCATTGTGAGCATTCTATTCACGGCACTCAGTGGCAAGTAGATGTTTCGGCATTTCGTACCATATTTGTCTTTCGGACGTCCATCGACATATTTCGTTAACGTTGAAGGAGGTTACACCCAGACCAACTGACGACGCTCCACCCGATCATCTCCTTCCTCTCTCC
>NW_017890635.1:0-42531 GCF_001540865.1 Ananas comosus | reverse complement strand
GAGACCTCAGGCTAATGCCACAATCACTCAACCTGCATATACCCAGTCGTAACCTCTGAGCTCACGGGTGGGCAAACCCAACCACTTTTCCGGAAAGAACAACCCCTGCGGTGGATCAGACCGCTGGTGTTCGTGAAATGCGAACGAGTGGTGACGATCGATGCTGATATGCTCAATAGCCAACCGTCGGCAACCAGCCGACAATCACTGCCCCTCTGGGCAAACCGACCGTATAGGTCATCAAGTACAACGTGAACCGACCGAGATAGGTCAATGTACGAAAAGTAACGAACGACCAAATAGGTTACCGATGCAACAGAAGAACCGACCAATCAGGTCACATGTATAGTATATACTAATGCCATCTACTCTACCCCTACACGGAATACTACGCACAGGACAACCGGGCAGAGTAAATAAAGACAGTATGGTGCAAGGCTCAATATGTAACGAGTAAACAATATGAATAGACGATGTAAAAGATAGGGTAAAGGAAGACATCACCGAGCGCGCACCGCTGTACCGACTTCGGGTCGAAGTACCTACCTGTATAAAGCTGAAATGGTCTCGCGAAGGCGGAGACGAAGCGACCGGACCTACGAAGGGTCCACCGGGTTAGAGTCTAACCCACAAACACAATAACACGACAATTCTCACACAAATCCCAAAATCATAACCCTTCGAAAATCGGTTTCTCAAACGCAACTTCCGAACCAGCTGGAAGTCTCGGAAACCGTACCGGAACTCCATCGTCGCTCACCCGTCGTTTCTGAACCCTCGAGACGACACGGGTGACCAGCCAATAAGGCTCAGCGACGCAACAAACAACCACGGGGCACCGTCGGATGAATTTCGAGTCGAACGCGCGTTCTATCGGCGGATTTCGCCGAAAAACGCTCCGGAAATGACTGATAGATTTCCGCAAAGGCTTGGGGCCTTGGACGATCAGTCCAGAGGTTATCTTAAGCCTTAACCTGCTGCCAACAGCAGCCACGACGAAGCGAAACGCAAAAGGATCCCTAATGGCCCATGAAATCACATTATTTTATGTGATTTCATGGCTCTAAGGGGTCGTACCAGCAAACCAGGGATCTATGGAGGTTGCCATCGCACTTGTTGCAAGGTTTCAGCATGCCTGAGGCCGTGCTCACCTTTCGGAGCACTGCCGGCAGCAACCACGCGCGCACGAGCGACGCGAACCTCAGCGAATTAGTGCGCATACTGTAGAAAACAGCCTTTTCTCACTAACCAGGGCACCGTTAACCTAAATGGAAGTGAGCATCGTGTTCAGCACGAGCCCACGATCACCGTGCTCACCTCCCGAGGTGCCAGGGAGTCATCGGATCACCGGAAAAGTGACCGGAACGCAAAACAGCAGTGCTGGAACCAAAGTAAACTACTCACCCGAGCTGTGGGAGCTAGGGATGGCCGCCGGCGATCGGGCAGCGGGCGCTCCGGCCGGTGATGGAAGCAGCAGGTTGGGGAGGTCCGGTGGAGGTGCTGGACGACGGCGGGCAGCAGCCGGTGGCGCGGCGGCGGAGATCGGGCCCGCACACTTTCTCTCGGGCTGGAGCTTGCCGGCGGCGAGGCGCGAGCACGGGCAGGGCAGGGAGGTGCTGGGATGGCAGGGGCGGCTGGTGTTAGCTGGGGGGGTTCTAGGGTTAGGGTTAGCTCAAGAAACCCTAGGACAACCTATATATAGGTGCGAAAAACTCGCGGAAAACCCCCTCGAAAGGAATCTAATTAATCCCAGCTCTCAACCAGCAGTTGCATAACGCACGATAGTCCCTCTAAGTTCGAAAACTCACAATTCGACGCATAAAATATAGGGCCTTTTCGCGAATAATCCGATTACTCAAATCAGCCCCTTCGCGGACTTTCTGCAATTCCCGAAGATCCGTCCGTCGGATTTTCGATCGGATCGCACCAGCGCGATCAGCACGACAGAGGCATCGAATCTAGCATCTCGTTTCACCCGAAAAGATTCCCGATTTGCGACAAAACCATCCCTCCTAGGTTCCACCAAAAACCACATATAGACAACTATATGCAAAAACCATTAAACCCCTTTTTCTCGAAATCCGTGCATCCAAANCGATCGGATCGCACCAGCGCGATCAGCACGACAGAGGCATCGAATCTAGCATCTCGTTTCACCCGAAAAGATTCCCGATTTGCGACAAAACCATCCCTCCTAGGTTCCACCAAAAACCACATATAGACAACTATATGCAAAAATCATTAAACCCCTTTTTCTCGAAATCCGTGCATCCAAATCCAATTCCGTCAGTGCCATTGGGTCCAGGATAGTCGAGCGGTTGAAAACGAGCTATTGGAAGGCTATATTCGGAGTCCGATACGCGACGAAAGTCCACTTTACTCCGCGGCCTCTCCGGAAAACCGGAGTT
This sequence comes from Ananas comosus, assembly GCF_001540865.1. Taxonomy (NCBI): domain Eukaryota; kingdom Viridiplantae; phylum Streptophyta; class Magnoliopsida; order Poales; family Bromeliaceae; genus Ananas; species Ananas comosus. Next base: position 40,123 of record NW_017890635.1, on the reverse strand, counting down.
ACTATTCACTTAAGTCAGACTTCCGGGTCGCATAACTTCTCCGTTTAACTCGTTTTCTCCTGAAATTTGACGAGTACACTTATAATTATATTACACACAAGAACATCGTCAAACAAAAGGGTTTAATCAATAAATCAAAAATCTCAGTTATTACAAATACAAGGCTTGCACTAGGGCAAGCAACAACGGAAGCGAAAGCTCTAAGCTAAATATACATCACACATGATATTTGATTTCATTTAAACCAAATTCAAGTAAATAAAGCTATTACATTCCATTCAACCATCATATCTTTTACATTTAGTCATCCACCAAATACATGATTGTTTACACTTTTCATTCCTAAATCAACAAAATAAAATTGATACATGTATAACAAAAGGGAATGACTACAAAATGTATAAAGTCCCGGTGGCCGCTACCTACGGCGCCAAACCCTTGCCTCGGTCCTCCACCGCCCCGCTCGTGCTAGGACCTGTAGGGTTAGTGGTGTGAGAACTAAACAAAGTTCCTAGTGGGCTCGGCAACTGACCTCGCTGACTTACCCACTAGGTCCATCCAGGCATAAGTATTACAAAGGAAAAGAGAAGTAACCAATGCTAATGCATCTGATACCATGCCTGCAAAAGAATGTCAGTGGATATATATATATATACTCGATGCAATAATAGAAAATGCATGCATGCTCAAATCTCAAAGAAGCATCGGCTCTTACCCAATCTTACCGGTTAACCTTGTTAACCCCAATAACTCACCATTCAAAATTTCTTAATAGCGGGGGACTCGAACCTCCCTAGGGACCGTCAACTGGTGGGACTTTACCACGCCCAGTGGTGACCAACTCCGGAGCGCACCGCTCGAGGGGGAGCGACCTCCCTCAAGCCAAGACGAAATGTGAGTATCGATCTAATCCTCAACTTGAGAACTCATAGCCACTAGTCACAATGCCAATGTCACGATAGGTCTCTACCTATTCATTCTTGCCACTCCCAAGGCTTTACCTTTGACGATGTCAAAATGGGTTAAACCATAATCAACGATTCATCTTTCAATGCAAATCTTGTTTCTATGTCAATGTCACCCCTGTTTTCTATTGTCCAAGTCCATTCTCACATTCACACAACTTGAGGGTCCAATCACACATGTCCATTTTGGTTCTATCATCCTCTATGTTCAACTACGTTAGAAGCATATAAATGAAGTCAAACCAAGTTCCACATGTAACTACACTACTATGGATGAATGGGTATATATATAAAAACATATATGCTCAAGAATAGAGAAAACAGACATAGAAGGAAATCCAACGATTCCGACGTGCACCCCCCACATTGGTTGTGTGGGTATAGATTATGAAAGCTCCCGCACTTTACGAAAGCCGATTCCGTGCCCTATAATCAAAATAGTGCCATATTAGGCCTTTTTGTACCTGAACTATACTCTATCATTTTTGCAATATTAAACGAAGTTGTCCCACGCGTTTAGGACACCCCCAATTAGGTTTCTACGGGGTCAATTTGTCCTCGAAAAATCCTAGGGCAAAAGCCCCAAACCCAAGCCCTAATATTGTCATTTAGGGTTTTCCCATGAATCGATCCCAACCTTAAGCAAACAATAGCTTAGGATCATCTAAGAAGCACTCTAGTAAGGTTTCTAGACCTTTGGTACCAACCCTAGGGCTCCAAACACCACTTCCAAGGATTCACCATGAGAGCACTTTAAGCTCTCATGGAAACCATGGTGTACATGGCTCAAAAGAGCCTTTAAAGCCTCTAGGGAGTACAAAGCTCCCATCTTCTAAGCCAAAATCTAAACCCTAGGCTTATTTCTACCAAAAACTCACCTTAGCCCTAGCTCCTCCAAGTCCTTCTTGTAGGAGAGCTTGTAGAACCCTCCAAAGCCTCCAAATCCTTCTCCTCTTCACTTCTTCTTCTTCTTCTCCAAGCCCTAGAGCAAGAGTTCTAGAGAGAGAAAGAGAAGAAATGGGTGAGAAGGGTGAAAATGGCTGTGGAAGAGAGGGGATGAGTCATATATAGTGTTGTAACAATTGCACTTAAGCCCCTCCACTTGTTTCCTCTTGAACTGCCCAGACTGGGCATTTTTCGCCTTCGGGGACCGGTCTCCCCGACCAGGGACCGGTTCCCGAACGGGGGGTTTTCCAGGACTCAGCCAAATTTTCGAGTTTTTCAGCTGTTGCGCAACGAGGGACCGGTCTGCCCGTCAGGGACCGGCCTCCCGAGGACCGGTCTCACCACCAGGGACCGGATGCCTCAGGATCTCCTGGCAGGCTACGCGCACGGGGACCGGTCTCTCCTTCAGGGACCGGTCCCCGAGAGCTCAAAATCTGGGACTTAGCCAGATTTCCAAATTTGCTCTCCGGGTCCCTTTTTGCTCCGTTTGTGAACTCCAATGCACTTTGGGTCCACTTTAACTCGTTCAATTTCACGTTCCGCTCGTGTTGACGGAACTCGATACGATTTACGAGGGATGTGGTATGTTACACCAATAATCCCACATCGGATGGGAATGAGATTGTCATTGGGTTTATAAGAGACTTAGACACCAGTAATAATAACTGGGCTTAAGCATTTTGGGCTGGTGGTTTGGGCCCAACGAGTTATTGTTGCTAGTGGGCTGGGTCGTTACAATAGAATTGAAAACGATGCTGAAGTCTGGTCAAAGTGTACAGATACAACATTGATGTTGTACCGGTACAACACTTCAACCCGAGAGGAATTGCTCTCGTGTTTGCCTCTGCGCAATCGTGTTACCGGTACACTTCGACAAAATCCGAACAGCAGCTCTCAGGTTTGCTCTCTGCGTAATCGTGTTACCGGTGACAAGAACCTATGTACCGGTACACTTTGGGTCTGACAGCAAAATGAAAACTGTTGCAATTATAAAAATGGGGAGGGTCTAAATGCAATTGTAGCATCTTAATAAAATCTCAACATACTCTCTCTTTCTCTCCCACAGCCAACACACCCCTCTCCCAATTTTCTCCCTATCTCTTTCTAGAACTGTTTCTCCCAAGGTGGTGGAAAAGGAGATTTGAAAGGAAAACTTGGAGGATTTGGAGCTTTTGAAAGCTTGGGGACTCTCCTACAAGGTGGACATTGGAGAGAGCTTGTGGCTAAGGTGAGGTCTTTTGTGAGAATAGTTTTAGGGTTTGGTTTTATACCCTTGTCACGCCCCGGGGTCCCTTTTTAGTTTAAAACAAAGCGGAAAAGTGTCTGAATTTTTTTTTTGAAAACCTGACCCCAGAGTATGCCAGATCCGCCACAAATACAGGAAATCCACTGTTCACGCGGACAGAGTCTCCCCTGTATTTGCACGGCGTCGCACAAGTACAAGAAGTCATCCAGGCATAACCACAACAAACGAACTTACAAATAACCAACCGTTATATATATTCGTACACCATTCACTACAGGTTCACCTTTATGCATAAATCCACACCTATTAGTTAAAATGTTTCCAACCACAGAAACAGGTTTTGAAATACTAAGATGGAAAATCCACAGAAACCTTTTGAAAACTGTTTCCTACACGAAAACCTTTATTCTTTAAAAACGCTACCACGAGGGGTAGAAAACCTTTTATTTTACAAAATTCAGAAATCCGTTTATTACATTCACGAAAATCTCATATTTTCAAATGTAAAAAAATATATACTGAACCATATAAATATCTAAGCTATAATCAACACTAAGAGTAAGGATAGAACAAACCGAATAACCTGGCTCGGAGCTCATATCGACCGCTACGTATCTCACGTCAGTCTCAACCCTTCACCCCGCCCATTAGCCTGAAAAATATGGGGAGGTGAGAACATGTAAACATGTCTCCCTCCCAGTGGGTACCGCAAGCCGAAAATGGCGAGGAATCACCGGATCCAGGGAGAGCTATACAATAACACCGGTCCAGTAGAAAAATATAGTCAGGAACTAGTAATTAAACGAAAGAGATGTTAAGGTGATGAGCCAGAATATACTGAATCAGTAGCAGCATAAACTTGAAAGAAAGTAGGAACTAGACGAATAACGGCTACCCGCTTACTGTAACTGGAACAGAAAGCATAACATGAAATCCTACTATAGTAGCAAGACAACTATAAGAGCTGAGAAGAACGTGTAGTGATGCATGCAGACGACTACTACATAGACATAGTGGCGGTTCAACGGTCAGAGAAGTCGGAAAAAGTACGCCCAATCTGAAACTCAATTGCTCTCTTGTCACACCGCAAGACCTCAAGCCAGTGCCACTTACTACTCTCCAAGTGCATATAACCCTCTAGGGCCTCACGGGTTTGTCGAACCCATCTCAACCACTTTTTCGGAAAAGAAGAAACACTCCTTGCGGTGCGATCAGACCGCCAGTGTTCGTGAAATGCAGAGCGAGTTACGGGCGCCATCCAATGCAATATGCTCAGATGATCAACCGTTCGGCAAGCCAGGCCCGAACAATCCCTGCCCTCCGCACGGTCCACATTATCGCCGCACTAGTCCGTCAGCTATAAAGAAGACACAGAACCGACCCACAGGTCAACCTAGGATGGGGCAACAATCGACATATCCTCTCAGAAACATATGCAAATACTGCGCTCAATGAACCACGAAGGACTGACCCTCAGATCAAACTAGGATATTGAAGACTCGGACCAATCGACGTCACAAGTAAGGATGTAAACTCACCAATATCATGTCACAGTATAGGGTATGGGAAACGTCGACCATCACTGGTTCACAAGTATAGGATATGAGTAAAGGTATAATCATCCGTCGGCAACTAACCGACAATCCCACCCCTCAGGGTATACCGACCTCAACGGTCATCAGACAACAAAGGTCGAGGAACTCACCGAATAGGTCACAAATACTGAATACTAGAATCGACCGACTAGATCGCTAATCTCACAGATAATCACAGAATCGCTCTACTATAAATATGAAACAGGGTATGCAGAATAGCTAAGTAGAGCAACAAAGAAACATGGTATCACATACAGATAGACTATACTCCTACACATGATACTAAGCATGGAAACATCTGAGTAGAGTATAATCAAACAACGTGGGTGTAATGTAAACAATAGAGGTGCAAAGCTCAACATATAATATAAGCATGGATAATAACAAAAGAGCAAGGGTAAGAAACCATCACCGAGCGTGCACCACTGTACCAACGTCGGATCGAAGTACCCACCTGTACAACTGTCGCGCCTGTCTCCTGACTGCAAAAGAACGTCAACAGGACCTAAGGAGGGTCCACTGGGTTAGTGTCTAACCTACGACTAAGAAACCCTTAAAAGCATAACCCCACAAATAAACCACTGAATACACAACCCACAAACAATCCCACGGAGATCGGTTTCCCAAAACCGATTACCGAACAAACCGGAAATCCCGAAAACTACACCGAGACTCTGCCGGGACCCACGGACTGTCCCGGAACTCACTGACTCGCACTACGAGTCACTCGCTGCCACTAAACGCCATTATTCATGGCTCTTGGCAGCAAACACCTAGCCTCACATTGAAACGATTATCGTCGGATAATTATTCCGATCCGGGTTCCCAGAAGTGTCTATTTCGACACCGGAACCCACCGTCTTTCACCCGTCATTTCCGAACCCTCGAAATGACACGGGTGACCAGCCAATAAGGCTCAACGACTACACATCAGCTCACGAAGCACCGTCGAAATAATTCCGAACTGAACCCGCATTCCGTCGGCGGATTTCGCCGAGAAACGCATCGAACATCACTTTTTTGATTCCCGCAAAGGCTTGGGGCCTTGGACGATCAGTCCAGAGGTTATTCTTAGACCATACTTGCTGCCAACAGCAGCCACGATGAACAAAGTTGCATAAAAGCCCATCCGAATACCCGAAATCGCATTATTTCATGCGATTTCGGCGCTTTTATGGTCCGTCTGCACAAACCAGAAGTGAATCAGCGAAGCTGAGACACCCGCTGATAGGTCTCGGCATGCTGGAAGCCGTGCTCACCTTTCGGAGCAATTCCGGCCACTGTGGGATGCGCACGAGCGACACGAAGTTCAACTAAACAGCGCGCACTGAAACTAAAACGCATCTAATTAACTCATCCGGAGCTCGCTGACCCTAAATAAGGTGAGCATTGTGATCAGGACTGACAGACGATCACCGTGCTCACCTCCGGGGGCATCGGAACAACCCCGGGTCGCAGGAACAGTGATCTAAACAAGGAACTAGTGCGCAGACAGGCTGAAAAATAGCTTACCGGACCGGGTGGAGCTAGGGCACGGCCGGCGGCTGTCGGACGGCGTGCGCTCCGGCAAAGGAAGGGTGCGGCTAGTCCAACGGGTCCGGGGAACCTGCTGGCCGGCGGCGGGAGGCGGCCGGTGGCGCGGCGGAGGAGATCAATTCCGCCAACAGCTCTCGGGTTCAAGGCTTCCCGGCGGCATGGTGGCGGCCGGAGGAGGTCGGGGTGACGTCGATCCGTCGTCGGAGGCCGAGGGGGTCGTGGTGCACCCCTCCGTGGGCGGCGGCGTCGTGCGGTGGCCGAGGTGGCTCGGCCTCGGCCAGCACAAGCTCTGGGCGGCCGCAGGGTGCACGAGCGGCGACCGGCGACGCGCGGGGACGACGGGGAGGCATGCCGGAGGTTGCCAGAGGTTCCAGGATGGCGGCGCGGCCAGCGGGGAGCGGTGGCGGCGCGCCGATGCAAAGATCACCCAGACTCGGCCCGGGTCATAGCAGGTGACCGCAGGGAGCTGGGGCGGCTCCGGCGGCGTGCGCAGACGGTGGGGCCGGCGGCGGAGGTCGCTGGGGCTCCGGGGAAGGGCGTCTCGGCCGTCCCAAAGTGGCGGCGGCAGAGCTAGCAGGGAGCTAAAGCTCCTGGGCCAGATCTGCCTAGATCTTGCCGCAGCCTGCCTAGGCGGCGGCAGCAGTGCGCAGGGACGACCGGGACGGCGCCGGGGCTTCGTCGGAGGTCGGGCATGGCCAGGGAATGGGGGCCCAAGAGTGATGATCTCCCAGGTGGTCCTCAGGCAGAGATGGAGAGGTGGATAGGTGGATTGGTTGAGAGAGAAGGATGGAGGGGGTGGCCGGGTTCTAGTTTTCCGGCGGCCGGGCACCTGCCGGCGGCCGGGGTGAGAGCATGGCTAGGGCAGGGTCACACTGAGGTCGGCTAGGGCACAGATGGGGCGCTGGGTCGAGTAGATCTAGGGTTTCGTGCATAGAAACCCTAGATGCACTTGTATACAAGGTGCAATTTTGCACAAAGTCCACCGAAACTACAAATTTCAAACCTAGTCCTTCACAATGTGTAACTCTCGCGCTTTTACACCTCCACAATCGATCTCGCGCGATACAGTACATAAAATATTACGACTTTGCGAATTTCCCGATTTTCCACTCTCGACCCCTTAGCGAACTTCATGCAATATCCGGCAATCCGTTCATCGGATTTCCGAACGGATTGCACCATCGCGTTCAGCACGACGAAGGCAATGAAACTACGATTTCGTTTCATCCGATTTACTTGCCGATTTGCGACCAAACCCATCTGCTCTCCAACTAATCCATAAATTACACAGACCTATGTATAAACCCTAAAACCTTTAATCCAAATTCAAATTTGAATTCCCTACCACCAGTAGGTACCAGAAACAACTCTCACCTAACCCCAGGTCACAAACGTAGAGCACGAGGAGTCTCATTATGCAAGAACAGCAAAGAGCGAAAATCCTCTTTTCGATAAAATTCCTTTTTCTCGAAAATCGTGCATCAGATCTGAAATCCGTCAGTGCCATTGGTTCCAGAATAGCTGAACTGATCAAAACGAGCTATAGGATCGCTACGAACAGAGTCCGATACGCGCTAACTCTACTCCGTGGCTTAACCGAAAAATCAGGTTACTATTCACTTTAAGTGAAAACTAATAATCACGTAACTTCTCCATTCTAGCTCATTTCTCCTGAAACTTGACGAGTGCCTATGTAACTAAATTACACACATAAACATCATCAACAGAGAGTTTATTTGCATTGTAAAAATCTCAGTCCTTACAACCCTAGAAAATTAGGTTTTGATCTTCTAATGAGTATACAAACCTAGTGGAGGCTATAGAACACATGGAAACAATGTTTTTCCATGTGCTCTTATGGTAGAAAACTTAGGGTTGAGTTTTATGCCCTAGAATTGGTTCGAAAGGTATAGAGAACAATCAAAACGAGTTCCTAGATATCGAACAAGCTCTTTTATGCTTGTTTTAGAGATCAAAACCTAAGATTTAGCAAATGACAACATTAGAGCACCTAATTTGGGGCTTTTGCCTCCGAATGCTTCCGAGGCAAATTGACCTTACGAAAACCTAATTGGAGGTATTCCCGACACGTTTGGCAACTCGGTTCGACGTTACGAAAAGGTCTAGATAAGGTTATTGAGAAAAAGTCTAATTTGGCTTCGTTTTGCCGCATGCGTAAGAGTAGACGTCCTAAAATTTCAAGAATTGAACCGTAACATTCTCTCAACCATCAAAGGTGGGTGGTGCTTTCCGAAGTCATCGAACTTCTTCTTATGTCTAAAGTGTCATTTATTTGAGCATATGTGAATGTTGAGCATTAAGCATAGTAGGGTTATTTGAAAGTATTTTCTTGCATGTTATGAGTATAAATGCATGTGAAAGAATAGTAAAAGACTAAGAACATGAAAACCCTATGTATGCATAAAATGTGATAAGAACCTAAAGGAGGTAAAGAATCAAAATGACGTAATGACCTATACAGTGTGTGGCATTAGTAAATGACAAGAATGCTAGAAATGAACACTTAGGCTGCGTTTGGTTGGAGGGATATCCCAGAACAAGGCGAAATATCCCTCCAAACACAATGCATTTTGGAATAACCGGGTTGTTCCCGGCTTAACGGGTTGTTCCGGGAACAACCCGGTAAGCTTGTTCTCCCTAAAAGGGAGAACAAGCCGAAATACAGAGATTTGGCTTTTTTTTTTTTTTTTTTTTTCTGGCCTTTTAATTTTTATACTTTATTTAATTAATTTAAATAAATTAAATGTATGCTCAATTTAATAAATAAATAAATAATATAAATATTATTTTATAGATAATATATTTATACTTAAATTTTTATTATATAAATATAAATTAATTAAATTTGATATATATTTTATTTTATTAAGTTTTATCATTTATATATTAATATTTAATTATTTTATTTTATATTAATTATTATATCCATAAAATTATTTTTCATATATTATATATATATTTTAAACTTGTATTGAAATTTATACTTAAATTTTTATGATAATATATTTATACTTAAATTTTATTAATAATAATAAAATTAATTAAATTTGATATATTTTATTTTATTAAGTTTTATCATTTATATATAATATTTAATTATTTTATTTTATATTAAGTATTATATACATAAAACATTTAATATATATATATATATATATATATATATATATTAATTGTATTGAAATTATACTTATATTTTTATGATAATATATTTATACTTAAATTTTATTATATAATATAAATTAATTAAATTTGATATATTTTTTATTTTATTAAACTCTCATTTATACTTTAATATTAATTATATATATTTTTATTTGTATTAAAATTTTATATATACAATTATTAATTAAAAATATAGGGATATTGTTAGTATTATACTTTATTCATTAATATATTATGAATAAATTATAGAAAATAAATTATTACATAAAATAAATTATTATATATAATAAAATAATATATATTATTTTAAATTAGATTCTTACATAAAATATTATATTATAAATTACTATATGAAATAATTTTATAAATAATTTTATATAAAATATACTAATATAAATTAATTATTTTATTTTTAAAAATATATTTAGACGTTGTTCTAGACTTTTTATCCAAACGCTATTAAGGATATCCTCTAGAATATCCTCGAATGCATCCAAACACAAATTTACAATTGTTTTATCTTGTACCGGAATATCCCCTGTTCTCGGGAACAACAAAAGTTGTTCTCCAAAATTTAGTTCTCCAACCAAACGCAGCCTTAGAGAACAAGTGTGGCATCAATGTGAGTACAAGAACAAAGTAGTGTACATGACACTAGTATAAGTAAAGAATGCAAGTAAATAGAGATAGCAACATATGAGCATTGCTTCCTTGAAGTCAAGGAATGATTTAATTTGGAATCCTTAAAGTTAAGGATTGGATTATACTCGCCTGTTAGTCCTTGCTCGGAGGGCGGTAGCTCCCTCTCGGGCGATGAGCTCCGAAGTAGTCATCACTGGGTCATAGGAGTTTCTTCCCAGAGGACGGTCCCGTCGGGTCGGGAGTTTCTCCCCGATAGTGGGATTTAGAGTTGGTGAGTTTGTTAAGAACAAAACCTACGGGCTAGCCATAAGATTGGGCAATGAAAATGTAATCTTGCATTCATCATGAGCATTCTATCGAGCATAGCATTGTCTATTGTTCAGGCATATTAGCTGCATTTGTTGATTGGTTACTATCTATTCTTTCTTCTATTATGCCTGATTTAGACCTAGTGGGAAAGTCGGCGAGATCGGGGCCGAACCCACTGAAAACTTTGTGGTAGTTCTCATCCCACTATTTCCACAGAGCCGGGGCCGAGCTAGCCTGCGGACGGCCGTGGTAAAGGCATCGCGCCCTAGATAGAGACCACCCGAGATGGTTTCATATTTTGTAGTTGCATTTCCTTTACTGTCATCTTTTGTATTTGATGATTCTAGATGCTTATGAGTATGATGTAAAAATTATTTACCTTAAATGTCAAAAGTTATATTTTGGAGCATTGTGATGTAAAAAAAAATGATGCAAAGATTGTAATAGAACTTCGAAGTTGAATGCATGTATGTGGTTTAAATTTAATCATATTACTTGTGATGTTTTGTTTAGTGCTTTCACTTTGGCTATTACTTGCTCTCGTGCAAGCCATCATATTTGCTTCCGCATATGCAAATTTTACTCTATTGATACTTGTTGTTGAGCCTTGGGCGGACAGGGGAGGTTCTGTCCGTTCGGCGTCTGTTCGACAGATCCGAACCGGCCAAATTGGACCGGGTTCGGGGCGTGACAGAGATACACTTTTAAAAATTGTTAACTAAATAGATAAGAATGTTAAAAATTTTATATTTAATTGACTATAAATTAATTCAAATATATAGACAATCGATATGTATAGACTCAACAGTTCATAAACAAATGAAGATATTACATGTTCATTAAAATACTGCATGATCACATATTATTACACAAATACATGAGGTGAGGCAAAAGAAGCTATAGCGAGTTATTACGGCAATAGAATAAAAAAGGTGCAATTTCTTATATACTCCTGAAAAGTTTTCGATTTTCCGATTTACCCCTTTTAGAAGGTTATTATTAAAAATACCCTTGTAACGTTCCAAGTTATTTTAAATATACCTTTAGGGTGCGTTTGATTCGCATTATGAAAGATTACTAGGAATAAAAGATATCCGAGAATCTTATTCCTCTTCATCTTATTAGTAAGAATGTGGAATTCCTGTGTTTGGTTCGCACGGTAATATTAATTAGCCATGTTATTTAATATTGAAAAAAAATACAATTTATTTATTTATTTAATTTTAGATAATGTTACCAAAAATTTCAACATCTTTTTAGAAAAAAGAGAGAGTATAAGTTAGAGAGAGAGAGCATAATTAAAAAAATAGAAAGAAAAATATAGTCGAAATTAGAGGGAGTGAGAGAGTTGAAATTTTAGAAAGAGAGAGAGAGAGAAAACTTAGTTTAGAGAGAGAAAAAAAAGTTGAATTTTAGAGAGAAAAATAAGTTTAGAGAGAGATATAAGGTTAGAGTGTAAAGAAAAATAATATCAATTAGCCGGTGGGTAGGAAGAAAGAAAGAGTTTAGACATATTATGATTATCCCAATCCATTAATATGAGGATACCCACCCTCCCTCAAGGGAATGAGATTAGTACTTTGGGGTGAATCTTATTCCCAAGTGAATCCAATCTTACCAACTAGATTACTTAATGCGTTTAGCCAAACACCGTCATATTTTTTTTATTCCCATTGGATTACTAGGAATCTTTAAAAGATAGCGCGAACCAAACGCACCCTTAAAGTTAAATCCTGTTAGTAACTGTTAGCAACAGCTGTTATCTCTGTGAAATTACTATTTTGCCCTTTCAAATATACCCTTCTACAATCACAAACTTTCTTATTTGCCCTTAACTAGGGCAAAATAAGTGTTTTGATTTTTTATTTTTTTTCAAATATACCCTTCTACTATTCCCTTCTACCATCACAAACTTTACTTATTTGCCCTTAAGTTAAGAACAAAAGAAATATTTTGATTTTTTTTAACTCCGTTAGATATTTAACTCACGTTTAACTCGAGATAACTTAATAGGTGGTAACTGCGGGGGCATTTTTGAATAACGGAGGAATATATGAGGGGTATTGTTGAAACAAAAATTAACTAGGGGTAAATTAGATATTTTTAAAGTTTTGAAAGGAATATAGACAATTACTCCAATGAAAAATAGTTCACATCAAAATTAATAATAAATTAATATAAATATCAGAAACTTACTTTTTTACAAAAATAAAATGCTCATTTTGAGAACTTCAATATAAAAAACAAATTGTCGAAAATTACACGACGGTTGTGTATTTTTAGCATTGTCGTGTGTTTTAGTTTAGTTAGTAACACATAATCTATCAAATTACACATGTTTAGAGAAATAGTAGTAGATAATAAAATTATAATTAAAGAACATACAAAGTAAAAGCACTATAAGAATAGACAACATAGTAAATCTTTTCAGGAGCATAAAATATCATTAGAACTTATAGTAGCACGAAAGTAAGGCAATAACAAAATAAATGTAGAACAACTGTTCCAAATCGCCGTCCTTTTTCTGAGAAAAAAATGAGTTAATTAAATAGGAAAAAGAATTAGTTAATGTGGGATAAATCTTTTCAGGAGCACAAAGTTGCATTAGGACATATACTAGCACGAAAGCAAGACAACTGTCACGCCCCGAGACCCGCCTATTTGGTCGGATTCAGGCACACCGACAGACCGCCGAATGAACAGAGTCTCCCCTGCACGTCCTAGGCATCATAATCCATACAATTCGCGAAGTTCCAGCAAGGAACAGAATTTAAACATAGATTGCATAAGGAAGATATCGAAAACATAAATACTAAGCTATTACAAGTATTCATCTCAATTTTTACATATTACATTTAACTTCCGAATACAATCAAGTTACTACAAATTATTACAATTTGGTTCTTTCTTTTCATTTCCACCCCTAAGCTAGACTAACTCAGGGTACTGCTATCAATGGTCACAGTGGTAGAGCGCTATCTACGGAGCTATGCCCTTTCCTCACGCCGCTGCGCCGCTCACGTGTGGATCTGAAAAACGTGGGGTGAGAACTATTGTCCATAGTTCCCAGTAGGTACGGCCACCCAAGGGAAGATTTCGACCCACCAGGTCCAAAGGAGGCAACCAAGTAAGTTAGTTCAACAGATAGATATCATCATATATAAATTCATGCAACTAATTGCTATCGTACTTTTGCCTCACAAATGCAATAATGCAAATCATGCAACAACATAAGTAGATCTACTGATTCTACTTTCTATCCCGCTATCCATAGCTCATATCCAACTAACTTCTAAGGTTTCCTTTAACTTAGATTCATATCATTTACCATTTACTCCTAAGGTTTCTTCTAGCTTAGCCAAGTTAACCATCCGACTCGGTCTAGAGTCAATCATCTGCGGAATACCGCTCATAGCTAGGCTCGAGATGAAGGATGTCTCACATGCACCTCAGCCTTAAATCCACTTGACTATAGGTCTACCACAGGGTGAGGAATACTATCGAACCCCGGAGCATAAGTCGCTCAAGCTCAGCGGGCGAGGAGAACCGCACATACCCATTTCAACAAAGCTCGTACCGGGCGAGAAGAACCAATATACCCGTTGAATCACTGTCGGGCGAGGAGAACCACACATACCCGCAGTTATGATTCACTTGCACTCAGCCGCAAGTCTCAACCGCTCCTTCCGCGGCCATCAATATTAGGGATTCCGGAATCCACTTTCCACATCTCAAGGATTAGCCTCGTACCCTATAATGTCAACCTCTCTAGGTTTGACTCATGTACAACCTAGTGGCCCTTCTACCACTATAGTTCACAACCTAGGTTCAACCACGCTAGGTGTCACTATATGTCATAACCTAGATTCAACCACGCTAGGTTCTATGTCATTTCTATCTAGATCTCGACTCTAGGTTTACTGTTCAACCTATGTGTCACGCCCCGGGGTCCCTTTTAAGTTTGGAAAAACAGCGGAAACGACTAAATTTTTTTTTTTTTTTGAAGCACCTGACCCCAGAGTATGTCAGATCCGCCACACATATAGGGAATCCACTGTTCACACGGACAGAGTCTCCCCTGTATTTGCACGGCGTCGCACAAGTACAAAAGTACAAACAGTATACAACCACAACTAAATGAATATACAGATAGCTATACGTTCATACATTTACCATTCACACCGTAGTTTTACATTCGATGTTTAAACAAAAGTCCACGAAAAACCTTTTAAAAACTGTTCCATACGCGAAAACTTTTATCTTTTATAAAAGCTACCACGAGGGGTAGAAAACCTTTTATTTTACCAAATCCAGAAATTCTTTTATTACATTCATGAAAGTCCACATATTCCAATGTAATAAAAATACTGAACCATATAAACTGACTAAACTATAACAACAGAACATTAGGGATAAAACTAAACCGATAATCTGGGTCGGAAGCTCTATCGACCGCTACGAACGTACCTCACGGCTCGTCCCAAAACTCAACGTCTGCAATACCTGAAAAATAGTGGGGGAGGTGAGAACATGTAAACATGTCTCCCCTCCCAGTGGGTACCGCAAGCCGAAGAAGGCGAGGAGTACTCACCGGATCAGGAAGAGATAAACAACAGTATGGGTAAGTAAAATACAGTAGCAACGATAATGAACGAATGAGATATATATATGAAAACACAACTACCGCTACTGTAATGTACAACTGCAAGCATACAAGGATATCAAAACTATAGTAGCAAGACAACTGTAAAGAAAGAACTAGAAGTATATATGCAACAACCGCTACTATAGCTATATGCGTCAACCGGACGAGAAGTCCAAAAGTACCCAATCTAAACCGCCGTGTCGGTCTAAGGACCTCAGGCAAAAGCCACTACCTGCTCACACCTGGCATGTAACCCTAGCACAAAGAGAACACCGCTGGGCTCACGGGTCGGATGTACGACCACTTTTCCGGAAAAGAACACCCTCTTACGGGGGATCAACCCGCTGGTGTACGTGAAATGCACTCGAGCTGTGGCGATCAATGCGGATATGATCAATAGCCAAATGTCGGCAACCAGCCGACAATCACCGCCCCTCGGGGCAAGCCGACCAATAGGTCATCAAACTATAAAGAAGCACAAGAACCGACCACTCAAGTCAACTAGGATGGAACGACTCTACATCCTCTCAACTGTATGTAAGTACTGACTAATCAAGTCAACTGGGATGGAACAACTCAACATCCTACCAAAAGTATGTAGATACTGATCAATAGGTCAACTACTGTATATATGCAAGAATCGATCAACAAGTCATCTGAGTATATAATCTAGAACTACCGTCGGCCATGGCCGACAATCCTACCCCTCAGGGTACACCGACCTCAAAGGTCATCAAACGACAGAAGTCAAGAAACAGACCAACCCAATACATAATGCAACAACCGACCAACCAGGTCAACAGATATAAGATAAAAGCACCGATCAACTAGATCACCGAAACGAAGTACGAGAACCGACCAATCAGGTCACCGAAACGAAGTACGAGAACCGACCAATCAGGTCACCGAAACGAAGTACGAGAACCGACCAATCAGGTCACCGAAATAAAGTACGAGAACCGACTAGTCAGGTCACCGGTATCACATATGGATAAACTACTCTACTCCTACACATGATACTAAGCATAGAAACATATGAGTAGAGTATAATAGAAACAACGGGGATGCAAGCTCAATATATAATACGAAAATAGCAACAGAAGAACAGGGATAGAAGAAATATCACCGAGCGTGCACCACTGTACCGACGTCGGATCGAAGTACCCACCTGTATAAAGCTGAAACGGTCTCGCGAAGGCGGAGACGAAGCGACCGGACCTACGAGGGGTCCACCGGGTTAGAGTCTAACCCACAAACACAATAACACGACCATTCTCACACAAATCCCAAAATCATAACCCCTCGGAAATCGGTTTCTCAAACGCAACTACCGAACCAGCCGAAAATCCCGGAAACCGTACCGAAACTCCACCGTCGCTCACCCGTCGTTTCCGAACCCTCGAGAAGACGTGGGTGACCAGCCAACAAGGCTCAGCGACGCTACAATCAACCACGAGGCACCGTCGGATGAATTCCGAGTCGAACGCGCGTTCTATCGGCGGATTTCACCGAAAACGCTCCGAAAATGACAGATAGATTTCCGCAAGGGCTTGGGGCCTTGGACGATCAGTCCAGAGGTTACCTTAAGCCTTAACCTGCTGCCAACAGCAGCCACAACGAAGCGAAACGCAAAAGGATCCCTACTGGCCCATGAAATCACATTATTTTATGTGATTTCATGGCTCTAACGGGTCGTACCAGCAAACCAGGGATCTACGGAGGTTGCCATCGCACTTGCTGCAAGGTTTCAGCATGCCGGAGGCTGTGCTCACCTTTCGGAGCACTGCCGGCAGCAACCACGCGCGCACGAGCGACGCGAACCTCAGCGAAACAGTGCGCACAGCGCGAAGATCGCACATTACTCACTAACCAGGGCACCGTTAACCTAAATGGAGGTGAGCATCGTGTTCAGCACGAGCCCACGATCATCGTGCTCACCTCCCGAGGTGCCAGGGAGTCATCGGATCACCGAAAAAGTGGCCGGAACACAAAACTGTAGTGCTGGAACTATAAATGGCTACTCACCGGAGCAGTGGGAGCTAGGGATGGCCGCCGGCGATCGGGCGGCGGGCGCTCCAGCCGATGATGGGAGCAGAAGGTCGGGGAGGTCCGGGGGAGGTGCTGGCCGGCGGCGGGCAGCAGCCGGTGGCGCGGCGGCGGAGATCGGGCCCGCCGACTTCCTCTCGGGTTGGAGCTTGCCGGCGGCGAGGCGGCGACCGGGGGAGGTCGGGGCGGCAATGATCCGGTGCCGGAGACCGAGGAGAGGGTGATGCTCACCTCGGAGGGCAACGGCGGCGCCCGGGGGCGGCGGGCTCCAAGGTCGGCCCGCACCAAAAACTGGGCGGCGGCGGGGAAGCTCAGCGGCGGCCTGCGGCGTGCAGGGACGGCGGGGGATGCACGCCGGATGTCAACGGAGCCAGATGGAAGGCGCCACGGCCGAAGAAGAGGGGTGGCAGCGCCCGCAATCCCGGCTCGGCCTGGCTCGGTCTGGGCTGACCAGGGCTGGCCGCAGCTTTCTCCGGCGGCTCCGGCGACGTCGGGGGATGGCCGGAGCTAGGGGAGAGGCACGCCTGAGGTGGAAGGAGGCCGGGGCTCACTTCCAGAGGCGGTGGAGACCCTCCCACATGCCCTCGGTCTAGATGGATGAGGGAGGTGGCCGAGGAGAGGAGGAAGGCTGGCTGCAGGCGGTTTTCGGCGGCCGGGGCTGCTCGGCGGCGGCCGGAACGTGAGCACGGGCAGGCCAGGGAGGTGCTGGGGTGACAGGGGCGGCTGGGGTCAGCTGGGGGGGTTCTAGGGTTAGGGTTAGCTCAAGAAACCCTAGGCCAACCTATATATAGGTGCTGCGACTTTGCGGAAAACCCCCTTCAAGGCTGAACGGTTTAAACCCAGCTCCCTGCCAGCGAGTGCTTTATGCATGACAGTCCCTCCGAGTTCGAAAACTCGCAAATCCGACGATAAAATATCGGGTCTTTTCGCGAATAATCCGATTACTCAAATCAGCCCTTCGCGGACTTTCGCGATTCCGAAGATCGTCCGTCGGATTTCCGATCGGATCACACCAGCGCCATCAGCACGACAGAGGCATCGAATCTAGCAATTTCGTTTCGCGCCGAAAAGGTTACCGATTTGCGACAAAACATCCCTCCTAGGTTCCACCAAAAACACATATAGAAAACTATATGTAAAACCATTAAACCCCTTTTTCTCGAAATCCGTGCAGCCAATTCCAATTCCGTCAGTGCCATTGGGTCCAGGATAGTCGAGCGGTTGAAACGAGCTATTGGAAGGCTGTATTCGAGTCCGATACGCGTCGAAAGTCCACTTACTCCGCGCCTCTCCCGAAAACCGGAGTTACTATTCACTTAAGTCAAACTTCCGGTCGCGTAACTTCTCCGTTTTAACTCGTTTTCTCCTGAAATTTGACGAGTACACTTTATAATTATATTACACACAAGAACATCGTCAAACAAAAAGGGTTTAATCAATAAATAAAAACTCTCAGTTATTACACATATGTTCATTGACACTAGGTTCAATGCTATTCAATCTACTTGTTATCCTAGTTGTCCACACCTAGGACTTATAATTTACATTTACTTGTTTTTCAATTGTCGAGTTCTCTAATCAACTAAAGTTTATCGACTCAAGTTTACATTCATATGAATCTAGCATATTCTCACCATATGTCACATCACACATGCATATATCATCTAGCATCTCATGGCACATGCTTATATCATCATCCTCTCACCATATGTCAACATGCACACATGCATATATCATCTAGCATCTCATGCACATGCCTATATCATCATCCAGTGGTAGGTAATATCAACTAGTATAATATGATTCATGCATTCATATTATCATATACAACCTACCATAATATACATGCATCAACAATAAACCATACTTCACTTTGGCATGGAAGTGACTTAATCACTTAGGTGAAGCACACCCCACCTTACAACACTTTTCGATTGTTTGTAGACACTTGCAATCAGACTCCCGCGGCCAACGTCACCCGGTTCGGCTCGAACTCGAAATCGACCACCGAACGATCACCGATTTCCAACCTAGAGTTATCTGGGGCTCTCTTTTATCCTTCAATTAAAGAATTAGGAGATCAACTTGGTTCAAAACCCTAAAACCCCAAAACCTCCAAATCCAAACCCTAGGTTTACCATTTCCCCAAAATACCCAAAACACATTGAGAAATCATGATAATACTAGTTTAGAATCATCTAGGGTTCACTAGAACCTCATTTCTAGGGATTTAATCCAAACCCTAAACTTTCAACCCATTTACGAACCTCGAGTCGAAGGCATTCCAAGCCACCAAGCGCCCGAGAGCTCGATCTACTGCTCCTCCAAGCTCTCCGAACTCGATCTCCACCGCAATCTCCAAGTCAAAGAAGGAGAAGAAGAACGAGAGGGAGATGAGCACCTCCCACTCCCTCACTGTCTCTCCCTGTGTGTGTGTGTGCGTTTTGCAGAGGAAGGGGCTGGGGGCCCCCTTATATAAGCCCCTAATTGAAATTACACTTTTACCTCTCAAAAACAGCGTTTTGGGAGGCTGAGTACCGGTACTCGGGCTCGCGTACCGGTACCCGGCCAGTCTAGTACCGGTACCCCGTTCCAATACCTCAAAACCCGAGAGCAATATTTCTCATTTTTACGCTGCATACCGGTACCCAGTTTTCCAGTATCGGTACCCAGTACAAATTCTACAACTTATGCATATTTCAGCTTTTCGAGTTCGTTTTCAAGTCTAATTTGCACCGAAAATACTCGAATGCTCTCCAAACTTTGCTGGAACTTATTTAATAGCTTTTTTAGCTAGTTCCCAGCAAAATTTCATAATTGGAGAAGTTCGGGTTATTACAACAACGACAAACAAATGTAGAATAACCATTCTAAATCGTCGTCACTTTCCTGAAAAAAGAAAATTGCGTTAATTAAAAAGAAAAAGAATAGTTAATGCGAAATAGGATTACGGCAGATAAAATTGAAAAAGAAAAATATTAGAAAAACTTCATGACTTATGGGCGAAAAAGGATTAGGTTATCAGATGTAGGAAAAATGGATGTTATATATAGGTGTTATTATATAGCCGAATAGAGAGTCATGAAGGTATAAGAAAGGGCGCTGCAAAACACTTCACCCATGGCAGATTAATCTAGCACTGGAAATGGCGACAAAGTAAGAGAAAACGATAATAGAAGTAGCCGCGGTGAGGAGATGGATCCATTGTACCCTAAATTGTCCCCTAAATTCTGTTTGGAGGATGCTTCGATTCCAACACCGAAAATGATGACGAAGGAAGGAGAAACGACAGTGGAAGAAGCGGCTGTGCTAAGGACGCTTCGATTCGACGAAGGAAGATAACAGCCCAAAGAAGAGGATGAGGAACGAATCAGTGGTTCGGCCCAGTGCAACAGGAATGACCTAGTTCAAACAAAGAAAAGGGTAAATATATGGAGGACTTAAGCCGGTACAGGGTGGAGCCTACACTCAAGAAAGACAGGTTCAAGGAAAGAAAGATAGAAACATGTGATGTAGTTGGGCCTATTTGGCCCAACGCGGAAGTTGTGATCCAGTTTAGTTCAAGCACAGAAAGTAGGAAACCCAGTTCGATTTAAGTAATGAAAGAGGAAAGCATATAGAGGGCTTGAGAGCAGTTAGAAGGGTTCCGCTCAATGCAGCAGGTGTGACCTGGTTCAGTTAAAGCGAAGAAAGAGGGAAAGCCACTTTGGTTCAAGCAAAAAAAGAAAAGGGAAACATGTGGAGGGCTTGAGCCAATTTGGAGTGGAGTCTATACTCAATAATAATCGGTTTAATTAAAGAAATATGGAAACATGTGCAATAGTTGGGCCTGTTCGATCCAATGCAGAAGGTGTGACCTAGTTTGGTTCAAGCAAAGAAAGAGGGAAACCAAGTTCGGTTCGAGCAAAGAACGAGAGAAATATACGGAGGCTTTAGCCGATTCGAGGAGAAACCCACACTCAACAATAAAGGAAACACTGCTACGTGGCAAATTTATGAGAAGAAATGTATAGGTAAAGAAATATGCAAACATGTGGAGCAGTTGGGCCGCTTCAGCCCAATTCAGCAAATGTGATCCAGTTCGGTTTCAAGCAAAGGAAAAAAGAAAAATCTCGTTCGGTTCAAACAAAAAAAGAAAAAAAATATGTGAAGAATTTGAGCCGGTTCGATGTGGAGCCCACACACAATGGTGCGACGTGACGAATTTATGAGAAGTAATTAATGTTATAGGTATAGGTTGTGAACTGTTGCTGATCAAAATTAAAAAAAAAAAAAAAGAATGTGCAGCACAATGTTAATTATCTAGTACACTTTTGTGACTATCTATCTAGAAGTGAAAGGCCACAGTTTTTATAGATATAAAGAAAGTTCGTATCAGTAGAATATGCTACTTCTGTTTCTAATAGCGTATCTCACTTTTTATTTCATTACAAACCATTATAACTAATAATTTGTTATTGTGTTTTTTATTGGACCGGTGCCATGACCCATATATAACGTCATTGAGGGCGACGTACTCACACCATGAAATTAGAACGAAATACAAGATGACGAGGAATAATATCGAAGTCGGAGGGAAATGAGCAATCCTATCTGTGCAACAATTTACAGGGTGTGAATCTTACACTCGGATTCAAAGTTTATTATTTTCTTACCAGTTTTACCAACTTTTAAAAAAAAAAAAAAAAAAAAAAACAAAACAAACCCGCAAGAGCCAAGATGGAGCTAAAATGAAATTACTAGAGAGGTCAAACAAAACTAGTATAATACTCTTGTTTTAAAATTAATAATTAGTAACTAAATATATATTCTAGAATGGCTGGATTGTAAATGTTACGCCTACTCATATGCGTATAGATAGCTTTTTGCACAGGAACTACATCAAGTGTGGTTGCACTATTGTTGTAGCAAAACTACAAATGGGTGCTATTTATTTTGGTTACTATTAGATTTGGCTCGAGGGCATTGTGAATGTAGTTAATGCAAGGCATGTTTTGGATGCCGTAATAATTTACTTTTTAATAATAACTTGTATCATATATATTTTTTAGGATTAATCTCATACAGGTCTCTATAAATATAGTGAATGACAAATATATTCTTATAAAGTTCAATTTTCATATATTATCCCTACAAAAGTCCTAATGTTTTCAAATATATTCCTGTCGTTAAAATCTATTAAAAAAATTTAGTTAACCATAGGTTAAATACTTAATCCTGCTTCTCTTATATTATACTGTTATGATTTTTGGAGGGATATATTTGTGATGGTAAAATTGAAAAGATAAACAGTTTTCTAATGGTTCTCTAACGATAACAAATCAGAGAGATATATTTAAAAATATCTGGACTTTTGTAGGAACAATATATGAAAACTGAACTTTATAGAAATATATTTACTATTCACTATGTTTGCAAGGGCATGTATGAAATTAACCCTATTTTCTAATACTTTTTAATTTTTATCTATAATCACAAGGTGCAAGTTTGATTTTATTATTTTATAGCTTTGACGGTCATAATTTGTTAAAGTAGTATATCTTACCTTAGGATTTTTTTTTTATTTTTTATAAAAAGATAACTTAGCAGGCGAATATAATATTCTTTCAAGACAAATAATCATAATCCTCTAACGTTGAACTGTCATAACTTTCTCGAATAAATAAAAGAAATATGCAAAACAAGATGATCGTCTTTCCAAGTAGGACCATAGAGAAAAAGATGGAATTTGTAACACTCAGAAAATACTCTTGCAGGTGCACAAGTCCATATCGTTCTTTCATAACCATTTTTCATGCTGTTTAGACTAGCTAGTAACTGAAAAACCATTCAAATTACAGATTTTGACATCAGTTGCTAGTAATATTTGGTCCCAAAATTCACACTAACAACGGTCAAATACAAAGACGTGGGATCGCCACAAACTATATTGAGAATCTCTCTCTCTCTCTCTCTCTCTCTCTCTCTTTGCTATAGTACCACCACCATTCTGAAATTACCAAACCAACAACGTAAAAATGTTTGTACGGATCTCTCTCTCCCTCTCTCTCTCTCTCTCGCTCTCTCTCTTTTTGCTATAGTACCACCACCATTCTGAAATTACCAAACCAACAACGTAAAAATGTTTTTACGGAATGTATCCGTGGTCCCAATGCACCGCCGTCCAGCAGCCCTGTGTCATCCTATATTTAACTTTGATTGTCCTATATAAGTGCCTACCAAAACAAAGAGTACTTAAAAACAACATTGATATTTGTTAGGGCTAATAATAAAATGCTACATGGCAGATCGGTGCAAGATTTAATCGGAAGTCTTAAAAGCCAAGATTAAATGAGTTTTTGTGCACCGGGAGTAAAAAGGAATAGCAGCATAATCGCAAGCAATTTTAACCAGTTAGGATCGGCTTGTAGTGGGCCCACGAAAAGAGAAAAGTGGCCGATCGTGTACATAACTGAACAATAATAAGCGGAATATAAATAGGCGAGTAACGTTTGAAGGAGGGGTCTTTTTCCTCCGAATAGAAGACCACTTTTCAATTTCTACGCATTTCCCTTACATTCCTAGGAATAGTCGAACATGTAAACTTTTTCTTTCCCAATTTACTGTCTTTCTTAGAAGTAGTTTTAAGTTAGAGTTCTGAAGTTTGTATGCCGCATAGGCACACTCTCTTTTGTACAAATTTTCAAATCCAATTTCAATATATAAAGACATTTCGGTTTTTCAGCCGACCCAAATTACTGTGCATTCCGTATATTCAGCTCCTTCAGCCGAACCAATTTTGCAGTAAAAATCTTTGAACCCGGCTGATCCGATCCCTAATCAGTCGAATCGTTTGATCTGTCGGAGGGCGCGAACTTCAAGGGTCACCACGTGAAGCTGTACCTAATCCCTACACGTTTTTCTAGAGAGATCTTTGACAGGATCAAAAGTTGAGAAATTCGGCTCCTAATAATATTATATAATATAAATTATTAACTAAATATGAAACGACCCGCGAATAAGCTTAATACTGGAAAAAAATAGGATGATGGGATTTGAAGTGCACGATAAGATGAAGGGCAGATAAAGAATAGGGAACATGATATTTCTTTATATGCACTGGATTTAGGCAATAATTTCTCATCCATATATATATCACTCTCCTCATGTGCAGCAACAGAGGCTACGTACCAACTATATCCGCAACTGAATAAAGGTGGAGGGCCCCACTTTACCCCTCTGTGCTCTACGATGACGAATGCGATCATCGGTTTGCGGTAATACGCTGTACTCCTCACAAGGAAACTGATGAGAGAACGAAAAATTCTAGAATGCAACGGGTATATTAGTGACGTGGCGTAACAAACCAATCAAATTAATCCTTTTAAGAATATATGTCCCATCATGATTGTAAAAAAGTATTTTTATTGTACTTTTGTTTGAAAAGAAGGAATGTGATTGGCTTGTTATTGATGACGTGGTGCAAGTGTGACAGTGTAGAATTCCTCTGAGAGAACAGAGCATTAACTACTCAATAGCAATACTCGTCATCCACTGTTTGTGTACGTTTCTCCATTAATTACGAGTGGACCTCATACTTAGCGGACGCCGACCCCCAATTCAGTACGTACACAACTACTCTGCACCGTAACATGAGTCCCACTTCTTGATATTTCTCTTTCCAAATAATTAGGACAAAGGATTCTGCATTGGAATCGTTCTGGTGGAATACGGTGCACTGCATTGATCTTCAATTTGTTTCAATTTAAGATCATAAATTTCAAGCCCATCTGTTTCTTCGTGGCACCTTGTTGAACTATGCGCTGATTTTGTAGATCTCTAAACCTTATATCTTTCTTTTCATTATTCTTCAAATCACTACTACACAATAAATTTAACTTAAAAAAACAATTTTTTTCTGGTATTGAGAATATAAAATAATAAAATAAAAAGTATATTGTTAGGTGGTCAGAAAAAAATATGATGAAATAAGTTCAAACAAAATTTTTTTTCAATAAACAAATATTTAGAGAATCCTCCAATCAAGGGGATGATAGAATTTTAAGGTATGTAAAATACGAAGCAAATTAAATATATACCAAAATTCAGGATCAAAATAAAATAAAATAACTCACAGAGCGCCATAGAGAAGAAATTCTTTATCAATTTGCGGAAGCAAGAAGTTCGACTATGATCTGAAAATCATGAATCGAACTTGGGTAATTTGATTTCTTCTCCTATCTCAGGCACTCTACCGTATGGTGCGGAACTGATGATAACTCTTCACCAGAATGTGTATGAGAAGGTGGCAGGACCAATATCCTTTTATATAGAGTCCGGATCGACTTCCCATCAAAGTCTGATTAGCATTCTATTTAAATTTAAAATAGATGGGATATGGATAAACTATACCATATCAAGTAGTTCTATATCTATTAGAATTGACTTTTATTTATAATAAATCTAGATTTGAATATGATTAATTGGGCCACAATATATAGAAATCCTAACAATCTCCCACTTGTCTCATATTAATTATATTCCATGAACGGATTTTCTATATTCCAAACTTTATTGCGTATTATTGGAAACTTTATGGTCAAATATCTTAGAACTTACTTGATCTTTAGCTCAAATTAAAAAAACTACAATGATAGGAACTATGGCGGTCCATCTCTACATATTGAAATTTTTTATCCATAATTACCATATCATCTTCATCTCCTAGTCGAGTACTTTATATGACACAACTTTATAAATGAACTTAAAACTATATATCCATTCGTTAATAGACAAAACTTTATGTCTATCAAATGGTCCAGCACAGCTGCATTAAATTTTAACTTTATTGAAAAAAGATAGATATTACAACTTTCTACCTCAAAAGAACTAATCAAACCCATACTTCTAACACGATCTGTATATGACTCAGGTACCAGCCCCTTGATCATTGGGTTTGCAACCATACACTTGGTACTGATGTACTCAATTATAAAATAGCATTTCTCTATCTTCTCTCTCACAACAAGATATTTGGTGTCTAAGTGTTTATACCCCGCTATAATCTTATTGTTATTGGCAAAGGAAACCACAGCTGAACTATCACAGAAATTTTTATTGGACGAGCACTGGAGTCCATAATTCTTAAGTCTGTGATAAAATTCCTAAGCCAAATAACCTCTGATGTGGTCTCGTAACATGCAATATGATTCAAAATTCCCTTCAAATAGCTCAAAACCTTCTTAGCAGCCTTCTAATACTTCATACCTGAATTACTTTAATACCTGCTAAGTAAACCAACAGCAAAAGCAATATCCGGACGTGTGCACATTTGTGCATACACAAGGCTACCAATTGTAGAGGTATAGGATATGTTTTTCATTTGTTCAATTTCTAATTGGTTCTTATGACACTAAAAATCATTAAGCTTATCCCCTTTCCGGACATGAGCAACACTAGGCTTACCATTATGCATTTCAAAATTTTTTAAAACTTTCTTTATGTAGGCCTTTTGAGATAGACCAAGTAAAACTTTATGTCTATCCTTTTTTATTTCAATACCAAGAACATATGAGGCCTCACCTAAATCTTTCATTTCAAAATTTTGAAAAGAAATTTTTTCTTTAGTGTTATGTAATAGCCCAAAATATCATCAACATAAAAGACTAAGAAAATTATCTTACTCCCACTAACTTTTAGATAATACATTGATCAACAATGTTTTCCTTAAAACCAAAGTCAAAATAGTTTGTTTAAATTTTAAATACTATTGTCGAGAGGCTATTAGAAAATTGCGTATGATAAAACGTAGCGGAAAAAAAAATCAAACAAATTTGATTTTGAAAACTCTCGAGATCCAATCTCAAAAACACGCAATTAGGATCCCTCATGTTCTTTAAGATTAAAAGAGAAAAGCAAGATTGAATCTTTACCTTTTGCGCAGATAGATTTTCACCCCAATTTGATGATCATGGAATTGAGTTCTCTTGAAGCCGCACACGCGTCTGGTCTCTATAGGTATCCACACGAGGTTGCTGATTTGACCGATGTCCTCACTGGGTGCTAGCTTCCTTGGAAAGGACGTCCTTCTTGCTAGAAGATGGAAGAGAGAGGAGAAGAGAGATGACGGTTAGAGCTTTCTAAAACTCCCGTATATTATATAGAGAAATATAATTCTTTTTCTAATAATATAATGACAATTAAGGATAACTACAAATCTAGATTTAAATTTATCCTTTCCTTAATTGGTTAGATCGATCAAATCCTAATTTGATTCGACTTAAAGTTTATCTTAATCTGATCATATCAAATTAATAATGCAACATTTGCACATAAGTTCTTTTATAATTTACTAACTATTAGTAAGTCCTCTCTAATAACATTTACACTTTAATGCTGCTAATTTGTAACAATTATAAATTAGTCCAATTATCATCATATTGACAATTAGGTCCTCTAGCGATTCAATAATCGTGATCTAGTTATCCGATCAATCACAATCTCTTATGTGTGTGACCCCATAGGTTCTATTCTATCTGGTAGTGAGATATATTTTAATCACTATCAACAATATCACTGAAACTCCTTTCAGTGGATCGGAACAATTCCAACTCAGCCCAATGAGAATTATCGATCATTTAGATAATTCTGATAAGTCTCACAATCCACCAGTGACCCTAGCAGCATGTAGTGGCATTCCAGTAGAATAGAATACTGAACCTCTTGGTGCAGTTACCGTGTGATACAATCCTTCTATCATGAGTCCCGACTAGACGGAGGTTATGTAATAACTCGTCAAACCCCATGGTCTGTCATATATTAAATTTATTCGACTCGAGTTTCTAATATTGGAAACCTTTTTTCGCTATTTACTCTGTTCTAGCCAAGGTCTTCTAAACTCGGTCTCACAAATCACATAGGACTATATAACACCCCTATCTACCAAGGGAGATAGATTCCATCTAAGTGCGCACCTTATTCCTACAATGAACCTGCTGCAGCCAACATGCACCGCAAGGACCCGAATGGCTAGGGACCAACTGTATGTACAGTCAAACTACAGTAACCTCATAGTGAATAGCCAAGGCACCGCAGGTCAAAAGACCAATCACACTACTGCAACATTGAGTAAGTCACTGACGAGTGAGTAGACATCCACGTGACTTCTCGCGTTGATCACACTCTCTACCCGCTGTAACAACCACCTGCATATTCGTTCAGTGTCCCCACACTGTCGACTCGAGACCCGTCTACCTAAAAAGGGAAGTGACCTATACACCAATCTCATCGGATCAATCACCGTCCTCGCAATGATCCATTGATCGAGAGCATTTAGGAATTAACCACCAATGACACATGTCTCAAATTCTCAACTCTTGAGAATATATGTCATTATTTTATTAATTCCTTGGACGATTCATAGACACATACACAATATGAATGAAAATATGAACCCAAATTTATTCATAATATTTTAAACTCAAATACAAATTTATGTCCTAAAAAGAATACATATGTCGACCTGGTTGGTTTCTAAGGCATACATCTAACAGAGAGGCCTGCTTTAGTCCATATATTGATTTCTTTAATTTGCATACCAAGTGCTTCTTTCCTTTTTGTGAGAATCCTTCAGGTTGATTCATATACACCTCTTCATAGAGATCCACATTTAAAAAGATAGTTTTGACATTCATCTGGTGTAGCTCGAGATGAAAATGAGCAACTAGAGCCATAATAATATGGAAAGATTCCTTTCTAGATACTGGAGAGAAAGTCTCTTTATAGTCAATGCCTTCTTTCTGAGTAAATTTTTTTGCCACAAGATGGCCTTGTATCTCTTTATGTTATCTTTGGAGTTCTATTTGATTTTGTAAATCCATTTGCATCCTACGGGTTTAACTCCTATAGATAACTCAACAAGATCTCATACCTTATTGTGATTCATGAATTCAATCCCATCCTTCATGGCATTGTACCATTCCATAGAATTATTACTATTTATGGTTTCGGAAAAATTAAGAGGATCATCTAAACTCTAGCCATTCTCATAAAGATAGACGATATAATCATTGGATATAGCCAGTCTTCTCTGTCTTGAGAATTTTCATAAATCTATCTGATTATCCACATATACATCTTGTTGTGAATTATCCACTTGTATATCTTGATGTGAATTATCTACTTGTACATTTAGATGTGAATTATCAATGATAGGTTCACAATCACTTTTTGGTTCCAAAACAACTTGTTGTTCTACTGGAATAGGAGCCATAAGTCGTGTGGGATAATAGTGGATTTGTCATGTACAGAATCCGAATGCTCTTGAATTTTCTCAAATTCAAAAAACCGAGGTTCAGAGCTCCCACTAATTGCACCATCCTCAATAAACCATGATGTTTTAGTTTCTGCAATCTTTATAGAAAGTGATGGATAGTAAAACTTATACCTTTTAAACCTTTCAGAATAACCAATAAAATATCCTGATATGATTCGAGGGTCCAATTTCTTTATTTATGGGTCATACAATTTGGTCTCAGCTTGACAACTCCATGTATGAAAATGTCTTAAACTGGATTTCCTACCAGTCCAAATCTCAAAAGGAGTATTAGTGTCAGCTTTAGTAGGGACCCGATTAAAAATATACAGGGTAGTTTTGAGTGCCTCACTGCACAATGATATTGGAATGGTAGAATTACTGATCATACTTCTGAGCATATCAATTAATGTATGGTTCCTTCTTTCAACAACACCATTCTGATCAGGTGTACCTGGTATGATGCACTGTGGAACAATACCGCATTGTTCCAGAAACTTAGCAAAAGGCCCAGGGATTTAACCTTTATCTATTTGTCTACCAAAATATTTACCATTCCTATCTGATCTCACTACTTTTATCTTTTTCTCGAGTTAATTCTCTACTTCAACCTTATATACCTTAAAGGCATCTAATACTTCAGATTTTTTTTTAAACAAGTAGAGATAGCCATATCGAGAGTAGTCATCAGTTAATGTGATAAAATATTTATGGCCAGTAATTGAGAGAGGAAGAGGTCCGCATATATCGGAATGAATCAACTCTAATATTCCATCACATCTTTTAGCACCTTTTTAGAAGGTTTTGGTCTGCTTTTTCTTTATGCAGTCTACACATATTCCAAAGTCAGAGAAGTTCAAATCATCTAAAATGCCTTCTCTAATTAACCTTTCGATTCTCTGTTTCGAGATGTGTCCCAACCTCTTATACCATAACATGGATGACCTTTTATTACTAATGCCATGCTTTGATCCAACTTTTTCGTTCATGATAGGAAGGATTTCACTATATGAATGATCTAAAGATACTTTATATAGATTATTTTTCAAAACACCAGAACCAACTATCTAAAATTTATAGGATAAAGAAAAACTTTATTATCAAGACTGAAACTATATCCCAATCCAACAAGTTTCGAAATAGAAATTAAATTCTTAGAAAATTTTGGAACATAAAATGTATCTTCTAAATCCAAAATATGATCAGTAGAAAGAATTAATCTAACTGTCCTACAAATTCTATTTTAGTTGGATTTCCTTCAGCTATATAGATAGTCGCTTTATCTTTACTGGATTTTCTGCGGTTCTGAAATCCCTTCACGAAATTTACCGCGTGGCATGTGGCATCAGAGTCAATCCACCAAGTATTAGACGGAACAAAACTAAATGCAACTCATGTATCAAAATCAGAAATTTACCCTTCTTCTGGAGCCATTTCTGATACTTTTGGTAGTTCTTCTTCATATGACCCTTTTTTCTTACAAAAGAAGCATTTGGGAGTCTAATTACTTGATTGGCCTTGTGAACCATATGGAACTTCCTTGTTCTTTCTTTTTGAGTCATTCTTGCTCTTTCCATTTTTAGTACGCTTTATTTGTCTCTTCTGAGAAACAAAGTTAACTGCATTTTGTTTCTCTTGTATTAATCTGCCTTCATCTTGTACACACATGGTTAACAATTCATTAATTGACCATTTATTTTTATGTGTGTTATAAGAGAACTGAAATGATCCGTATTTATATGACAAAGATTTCAAAATAAGCACTAAGAATGAATCAGGGATGGTTACTTCAAGTGCAGTGAGTTGCGCTACAATATCTCGCATTTCCATAATATGCTCGTGAATCGAGCTATTTCCGGAGTATTTCATGAAAGACAGTTTATTCATTAGGGCGCTCGCCAAGGCTTTAACGGAGCTGACAAACTGCTCCTTAATGGCCTTTAGATAATCCTTAGCTTTATTATATTCTAGAATTGATCCCCTTATGCTTTTTGATACCCTAGACTTTATGGCTTCATTTGGTTCGGGTATAAGCAAGAACTAGTTATACCGGGGATAGGTACAAGTATAGGTTTTCGTAGGAATAAGCGTATTTTTTTTTGTTTGAATGAAAATGTGAGTATAAGCTGGAATTAGAAAAATTGTGTTTGGATGAAAATGTGAGTATAAGGTGGAATAGTTGGTAGTTATAATTATAAAACAATGATATTACCCCTATAATTGAATTTAAATTTTTAAACTTATAATCTTAAATTGAAAATTTTAACTTTTAAATTTTAAATTTTGAAATTAAATTTAAAATTGTAATTTTCAAAATTTTAATTTTAAATATCAAATTTTAAATTTAAGACTAAATTTAAATTTGAAAGATATAAAATATCAAATTTAAAATTTAAAAACTAAAAATATCATATTTAAAATTTAAAATTTAAAATTTAAATTTTAAAATTATAAATTTTAGAAATTTAAATTTAAAATAAAAATCTCTCTCGCTCTCTCTCTCTCTCTTATACCGGGGGGTGGAACAAGTTGTTCCACCCCCGGGTGGGGACAACTTGTTCCCACCTAACCCGATACAAAGGGGGCTTGTATTGGGTAGCCACCCAAAATCATGTTTGGGTACAAGAGGGGGGATAACCCCCTTATCCCACCTCTTGTCCCCAATCCAAACACTACCTATGAGCATCAAACTTAAGCGGTTGGATTACTCCCACTTTTCTGAAATTGCTGTTTGAGTTGGCGTGCTTTTATCTGTAAGAGGAGCACTTAAAGCTAAATCAAAATCCATACACCCTAATGTAAGCCTGATTTATTCTTTCCACTACGAATAATTAGAACCATTAAGTATAGAAACAGAATCACCAATAGGAACAAGGATGAAGTCATAACTGAAATAAAATGCATGTTTTCAGTAAAATACCACATCAAAAATTACCACACCAAAATTAGAAAAATATACTTTATATGACATCACAACCCCTCCTTTGGGAGTAGAGTTATGAGCATAAGTATTTTTTCGTTCTCTATGCATATATTTTATATGACATCACAATCCCTCCTTTGGGAGCAGAGTTATGAGTATAAATATGCAATCTCTTTATCAGGGATTAATTTAAACTTTCTATAGGTCGTGATAATTTCAAATTTTTCATATGAAGAAATTCTCAGCTTTGGTCAGGCAAATTTTTTCAAACGAGTTACAAGAAAATTATCATCCTACACCGCCCATTTACCTTCATGTCTAGACCTCTTTTGGGAGCAGACTAAACATAATATCAGGATGCAATTTCTGCATGCACTTTTTTAAAGCAATTAATTTATCTTTTCTTCCAGTCGGGGCCGCTTTGACTTGCATGCGAACAGTTGAAGTAAATATATTAATCCGACTTAGTGCTGCATGATTAACATGAAAATTATCTAGAAGCACTACTTTAAAGTAAATTAAATCATTATTTCTTTTAATTAGGGCCGCTTTGACTTACACCTAACTAATCAAAATAATAAATTAATTCAACTTAGCGCCAAATATTAAATAATCGAAAAAGAATTATGATTATATTTAATTTTCATGTTCATCCGGTCAAAATAAGAATATAGATGCGATAATTTAAAACATAATATCGCAATAAAATTTAACCGTTATATATTCTAATTTGACCACAAATATAAGATAAATAAATGTCACGCCCCGGATTACTCGTTCCCTGGGCGCGCCGACAAATCCGCCGTATACAAAGGAATTTTTCCTGTATACGAAGCGATAGCTGTACCTGTAAATCATACAATACTACAACAAGTAGTATAGAGCTGCTAGAAGAACTAGTAATAAAACAAACCGAGTTCCATATACATACACCAAATCCAAGATACAAAACTACTCGCACTGGCGAGTTAAATATATGTATGTACATGAACTCCAAACAAAAACAACTACCTGCTGTAGGGGCACCTTTAGCTCGGCTCGTCGGGTAGGGCTCTAACTCGCGACGCCCTTGCCTTGATCCTGATCAGCAACAGCAGCAGCCGAAGACGATGGCTCTACAAAAACAGGGTAACAATAGGGCATGAGAACTACTGTAAAACAAGTAGTCCTCAGTGGGTGCCGCCCTCAACATCATCGGTCCACCCACTAAGTATACAGAAAGGAGCGAAGATAGTAATAAATGCTGGAATAAAAGCTACAACTACCATTTATTACACTATTATGCTCTAATCTGACCCACTGTAGAATGTCAATCCTGGCCCAATCACTTTAGGGATTGTAAACATACCCGTCCCAAGGACTGTGAACACACACGTCCTATCCAGTTGAGAATATCCAGTTACCTCCACACTAACTAGTCCGTGGAGAGCAAGTCTAACCAGCATGCACGACATCAACGCGAACGCACAGCGCCCATCGCCGGAGTGGCACTCGTGGGAGCTACCCAACCGAATATGCAGCGTATCTCTGTCGAGCTCAATCAGGCTCTCTCAAGCCAAAGTCCAAGTAACCGACACTAACTGGTTTAACAACCTACAGTCACGTGCCCTCGGCACAATCCGACGCCAAAAAGGCGATATGGATCTACCGTCAACCCCGACGGCACCCAACAGTCCGAAACAGCCTGAACGTTGCTGTAAAAATACACTCGGCATCCCAGCACGAGCGTAACTGAAAGCTAAACTACCTGGGGTATCTGCCATCTCGATACTGCGACGATAAAAAATTACAACGGCTCCTAGAGCTAAATTAGGTAGTGTAAACAGGTGACAGGTCCAAATCGCTGGTTTTCTCCTAAGTCAAATTTCAAGTCCAACATGTATATTTATGGTTTACTAATCATGTCCTCAATGCTGATTTCATCCCTGATACAATCAATGAAATTGAGCTACAATATGATTTACAAAACTGAAAATCATACATGTCGACTAATACTGTGCTTAGGAATAAACCGATGTAACCCACCTCAAAAGCTAAACCCTGGCAGTAGAGGAGGTCGCCGGAGTCCCTGCCAAGCTCGGTGCAACCCAACAAACCAGCGATAACAACACTCCACGGATCTAGACATAGAAACCCATAATAAGCATCAATTCTGTCCAAAACAACAACAACAGAGTGGAACAGAGTTTCGACCAAGCTAACCTTCACCAAAATTGATAATCTTGGGCTTCGTGGATTTCTCTCGAAGTTCTGAATCCAACGAACCAAGTCTCGCTACAATCCGATGCTCCTACGTCGCGTACGAGTCAAAATGCCAACGGTCGACGTAGAAAATCTGCGAGACAGCATCCTTGAGCTCGGAAGTGATAAAGGCTTGCCATGGTTGGAGAAATAGATGAACATCTCACCTCAACAGCGATTCTAGCACCGGCGCGACGTTAAGAACGGCGAAAACGCACTCTCGCCCGGCCTCCTCGCGATGCAACGGCAGCAAACGCGCGCTCGAACGGCTCCGCGGCGCGACATTGGCGACGGAACTACTCCACCCGAGCTACTCCACCACGCTCGGTCACGCACAAGGAGAGGAGAGAGAGTGTGTTGAAGTCCTCTCCTCTCTGCTCTCTCTCTATCCTATAGAGGAAGGAGAAGGAGTGGGTGAAAACAACGAGGGAAGAAAAGACCAAAAAGCCCCTTACCTAACCTGGCGTATCGGTACACGGGCCCACGTACCGGTACTAGAAGCCAACCCGAGAGCAGTCTGCGCGCAGCCTGTGCAGTGTACCTGTACACCGTGATGGCTGTACCGGTACAGCAAGCAGAAAAACCGCTATTTGCAGATTTTTCTTGCTAAATGCTGCTCTTGCGTCGCACAGAGTCCGTTTTGCGTCTATTTCACGCCAACACGACTCAGACTTGCCCCGACACTTTCCAGAGCTGTCGGCAAGCCTTAACAGCATAACACCAGGGATCTCACACTCTCCCCCACTACAAAAAGTTTCGTCCGCGAAACTTAAGCATACCTCAGCTCAGGGCATTGAACAAATAGGGATAAGACTCCCTCATCCCCGTCTCAGGCTCCCAAGTCGCCTCCCGCTCATCGTGATTGATCCACTGCACTTTCACATACGGGATGACTCGGTTGCGCAATTCTTTCGTCTTCCGAGCAAGAATCCACAACGGTCGCTCCTCGTAACTCAGATTCTCGCCAATCTCGAGTGGAGTGAAGTCAATCACGTGAGAAGGATCGAAAACATATCTCCTCAAGGCTGAGATGTGGAAAACATCGTGAATGCCTGCTAGTCGCGGGGGTAGAGCGATCCTGTAAGCAGCTGGTCCCACTCGCTCGAATACCTCAAAAGGGCCAACGAAACGTGGACTGAGCTTTCCACGTACTCCAAATCGGCAAATCCCTCTAGACGGCGAGACTTTGAGGAATACATGATCTCCAATCTGAAACTCTAAGTTTCGTCTCTTGGTATCGGCGTAGCTCCTCTAGCAACTCTGAGCTGTCAAAAGGTGTCGTCGAACAACTCTCACCTTTTCCTCAACCTCTAGCAAAATCTCAGGCCCAAGCGTCTTCCTTTCACCTACATCACTCCAACACAAAGGGGATCGACATCTACGTCCATACAACGCCTCAAACGGAGCTATCCGGATGCTCGCTTGATAGCTGTTGTTGTACGCAAACTCAGCCAGTCTCAAATGTCGATACCACCCTCCTTCAAAGTCCAGAACGCATGCTCTCAGCATGTCCTCTAGAGTCTGAATGGTCCGCTCTGACTGACCATCTGTCTGTGGGTGAAACGCTGTACTGAACTGTAACTCGGTACCCAAGGCTGTCTGCAAACTCCTCCAAAAGTGTGACACAAATCTCGGATCCATATCAGATACGATCGAAATTGGCACGCCATGCAGCCTAACAATCTCACCCAGATATAGCTGCGCGAGTCTCTCTCTGGACTAGGTGGTCTGAACCGGTAAGAAATGAGCAGACTTGGTCAGTCTGTCCACTATTACCCAAATCGCATGGTAGCCACCCTGCGCTCTAGGCAATCCCACGACGAAGTCCATTGTGATCTGCTCCCATTTTCACTCGTGCACTGGCAGACTCTGAAGCTTGTCAGCAGGTACCTGATGCTCGGCCTTTACCTGTTGACAAGTCAGACACTGAGCTACAAATCTACCAATGTCCCTCTTTATTCCATTCCACCAAAATTGGGCCTTCAAGTCCTTATACATCTTGGTTCCACCTGGGTGAACCGTATAAGGAGAACAATGAGCCTCTCTCAAAATGTACTCTCGGATTCCTGAATCCGCAGGCACACACAGTCGGTCCCTGTACCGCAGTACTCCCGAACTGTCCACAGAAAAGCCCTCAGCCTGTCTCCGGTCTAGCTGCTCTCGAATCCTCGACAAGTACGGATCTCCACTCTGTTTCTCTCGGATCCTATCCAACAGAGTGGACTACAAAACCACAAACATCAGTTTCGCAGTAGACCCAGGGGACACAATCTCGAGCCTCAACCGCTGTAGCTTCTCGAGTAACGGCCTCTGCTGTGTGATCATCAAACTCAGGCTCTGCACTGCCTTCCTGCTCAACGCATCTGCCACCACGTTCGCCTTACCAGGATGATACTGAAAACTAATATCATAGTCCTTCAGTAACTCCAACCACCGGCGTTGCCTCAGGTTCAGCTTCCTCTATGTGAACAGATACTTGAGACTTTTGTGATCCGTGAAAATCTCGCAGTGCTTGCCGTATAAGTAATGCCACCACAACTTTAACGCAAAGACTACCGCTGCAAGCTCCAAGTTATGCGTAGGATAATTCTTCTCATAATCCTTTAACTGCCGTGAAGCATAAGCAATTACCCTACTATGCTGCATCAGCACACAACCCAGTCCACTATGCGATGCAGCACGGTAGATCACAAATCCTTCCCCCATCACAGGAAGGGCAAGGATAAGAGCTGAGGTCAACCTCTGTCTCAACTCATCAAAGCTCCTCTGACAATCCTCACTCCAGATGAATCTAATCCCCTTTCGTGTCAATCGAGTGAGGGGTGTGGAAAGCTTCGTAAAGCCTTCCACAAACCGACGGTAATATCCTGCTAGTCCAAGAAAACTCCTCACCTCTATCACCGTCGTCGGTCTGGGCCAACCCCGAATGGCATCAATCCTTTTCGGGTCAACTGCTACTCCCTCTGCTGATATCACGTGGCCCAAGAAAGCAACCTCCCGTAACCAGAACTCGTATTTCTTTAACTTGGCATACAACTTCTTCTTTCTCAGAAGCTGTAGCACAGTCCTCAAGTGCTCCTCGTGCTCGGCATCGCTCCGGGAGAATATCAAGATATCATCTATGACGACTACCACAAATCTATCCAAGAACGGCTTGAACACTCTGTTCATCAAATCCATGAATGCGGCAGGGGCATTCGTCAATCCAAAAGGAGTCACCGTAAACTTATAATGCCCGTACCGAGTCCAAAAAGCCGTCTTAGGAACATCCTCGGCCCTCACCCTTAGCTAGTGGTAACCTGACTAGAGATCAATCTTCAAGAAAATATAAGATCCTTACAACTGATCAAACAGATCATCAATGCGCAGCAAAGGATACTTGTTCTTGATGGTCACTTTATTCAGCTCTCGGTAATCTATGCACAACCTGAGCGAACCATTCTTCTTCCTTACAAACAACACCGGTGCTCCCCAAGGCGACACACTGGGTCTCACATACCCCTTATCCATCAAATCCCGCAGCTGCGCCTTTAGCTCTCTCAGCTCCGCCGGTGTCATCCGATAAGGAACCTTTGAGATTAGAGCAGTTTCAGGAACTACATCAATCACAGACTCAATTTTCCTCTCCGGCGGCATCGTCGTCAACTCAGGGGGAAACACATCTGAAAACTCGCGGACTACAGGAATATCCTCGAGGCCCGGTGCTGCTGTAGTTACCTCAACAACAGTCGCCAGAAAGGCAACACATCCTCTACTCATCAGCTTTGAGCACTCGCCAAAGATATCCAAGTGGCAAACAGCGTACTCCTGCAGCCTCGAAAAGTAAACTCCTCCTGGTCTGGCTCGCGGAACGTCACTGTCCTCGCTCCACAATCGATAGTAGCATAGTGCCACGCCAGCCAATCCATACCGAGCACGACGTCGAAGTCCTGCAGCTGCCCTAACACCAACAAGTCTGCGGGCATGATCCACGAGTCTAACTGCACCAGACACGACCAACAACACTCTGTAACCTTTAAAACATGGTCCGGGATCTGCACCTCTCGTGCCTGTGACAATACTCATAACTCTAGACCATACAACAATGCAAATGTTCTGCTAACAAAAGAATGCGAGGCACCGGTATCAAAAAGAGTACGAGCTCTAATACTAGAAATTAAAATGATACTTGTCACTACTCGGTCGGCCGCTGAAGAATCCTCCACCTGTGCTGCATAAACCCTGCCGCTCGGAGTCTGCTGTCGCCGCTCGCCCTGACGTGGCATAGATGATCTGTCCTCCTAGCGAAAACTCGGAGCTGCTCCAAAGGACGGCTGAGATGACGGCTGTGCTGATGTAGTGGATGGCGCTGGTGATGCTGCACGGGGACAAGCTGACCTCATATGTCCGGGCTGACCGCAACCATAACACCTGCCCTCTCTCTGCTCGCACTGCCGAGGCCAGTGTAGTCCCCAGCAGATCACATACTGCAGTGTCCTCTGAGTCTGTCCCTGCTGACGGGATCCCCTGGAACGCTGACGCCCCGAAGGCCCACGACCCTGAGAGCGTGATCGTGGCGGCCTTGGCGGACGCCTGCTATTCGACTGTCCAGCATCATCTGAAAAGGGGCGCTTCCTGTCCTGACTCTGCCCCACGGCCGGAGTCCTCTCCTGCAGCGACACCTCACCTCTCTCCACCCACAAGGCCTGCTCTATGGATGCATCCAGAGTTCTCGACCTCTGCATCCGCGCAAACCTGAAGATGTCGGGTCTCAGCCCCTGCTCAAACAGATAGACCCTGTGTACCTCGTCCCTGACCACAAATGGCACACAGTTCAGGAGTCGAGTAAACTCCCGAATATACTCCTGCACTAGACGATCCCCCTGCTGGATCCTCTTCAAATCTTCCTCGAGCTTCTGTTTCACACTGTTGGGGAAAAACATCTCAAACAGCATTCCACAGAACTCATCCCATCTCAGCTGCAATGCTACCAATCCCTACTCTCTCCTCACTCTCCTCCACTAGGCGTGGGCATCACCTGCCAAGCAATGGACTCCCAACGACACCTCCCCCTCAGGAATGAACAGATCCTCAAATAACTTCTCCATCGCACTGACCCATCCCTCAACAACCCAGGCCTCAGTGCAACTGCCATAAAAAATCGATGGATCAAAACAGCGAAAACGAGCCAGCCTCTCCATCCACCGCTCCTGCTCGGCCTCTGTCAACTGTACTGGCCCCCTAGCAGGCGCAACTGGCGCTACTGGAACTACTGCTCACGGAGGGACTGCTGCAGCTGGTGCTGTCACTTGTTAAGGATTTTATAGGTTGGCGGATTTCATAATGTTGAATGGAGTCTTGAAAGAGTTGATTGCGGAAGATTGAAGAAAAGATCTAAATTGAAGGAAAAAGACTCACTCGTAAAGTTCGGCACCTAAGGTATGAGGAAAAGATCATTTGTGGTGAAGATATTTGATTAAAATAAGTTCAGAAGGCTTAGATTGCTTTAAAAATATTTTACTGAACTTTTCTGTGTTCAGGGACCGGTCCCTGAGGTCAAGAGACCGGTTCCC
>NW_017890634.1:40183-42553 GCF_001540865.1 Ananas comosus | reverse complement strand
AAAATATCATGCAAGCCTACCAATACAACTAGGTAAAAATCATGCATCATGCAATTATCTAGCATTTACATAACATACTTATCATGCATTCTTTACAACTTATCATTATGCATTACACTAGCATGTTCTCTACTTTACGTTAATATGCAAATGCCATTTACCTCATGCTTTTATCTAGTATCATTTATATTACATTATCATGCATTCTACTCAGCATTTTGCATCATATTGTCCACATGCATTAGCTATGTCATTTTATTAACATGCATCAATATGAATTCGTATGTTTCTTAGACATAAAGGGCGACCTAGTCGCTTCGGTAAGCACAACCTACCTCATTTCGCATTCCGATTGCTTGTCGACACTTGCAATCGGCCTCCCGCAGCACCCGGCACCCGGTTTGGCCCGATCTCTCGCGCGACCACCCGAACGGCCTCCAATTCACGATCCGAAAATTAACGGTCTTCGGTTATGTGCCACGATGCTCCAAATCTGTTTTCATGGGTTTACGATGTCGCCTCGGCCCTCCAGGCGGAAACGAAGCCTAAACGTCCGTTTCTTTAATAACTTTACAACGGTTCGACGAATCGTCGAACCGAGTTCGCCAACGCGTTCGTTTACCTAGCAATTAGGTTTACAGAGGGTCAAATGAGATTAAACCCTCATATTTACAAAACTAGCATTTTTAAGCCCTAAATTACAACTAGGTAAAAATCCACCATTAGAGCCTTGGTTTCAAGCATCAAACCTCTAATTAGTATGCTAGAATACCTCTAAACCCATTCTTAGAGCTTAAAACCAAACTAGAGAGAAATGCCATTAAAGGGTTTTGAAGCTTACCTTCAAAGCTTGCTCTAATAGAGAGGAAGAAGATAAAGAAGATGAAGATCAACTTCCAAGCTTGCTTCTCCACCAAAACCTTCAATTTTGGGAGAGATCTAGAGAGAGAAAAGGAGTTTTCTCTCTTTCCCTTTCCTTGCGTGTGTGTGTGTGTCATGTGCGTGTGTGGTGTGCGGCCGAAGGAGAAGAAGAAGCAACAGCTTCTTCATAATACCCCTCAAACACTATTCACTCCAGGCATCTTGAAATCTGATAACTTTCGCCGGAGCTCCTTGAATGTCCGTTTGAGCTCAAACTTGATAGTCATGTTCGGTTTTACGTACTGAGCAAGAATATATTTTAAGTTTTCAGTTTCGACCCCATTTGGTCACCGAAAATTGTACCGAACTGTAATCTTTATCAGGTAGCTGTCGGATTTTATTTCTCACTCTACGGGTGTCAGAAAAATATGAAACTTTAAATCTAGCCTCATAAAAATATTTTTGACTTATCCTCCAATTTTCATAATTTTCTGAGACTATGCATTTTCTGCTAATTTATCTGTCCCGTTTTCAATAGAAAATTCTAAATCTTCTGTTTTCATTCCGATTTCAGCACAAGTCACTTATGACTTATGTTTTACTTCTATAAATCCAATAAAAATAGTTTCTCACACTATTTTTATTTATTTTTTTATTTTTATACCAAAATCTGGTATGTTACGCATAATCTGCATTTATTTAATGTTGAGCATACTCCTTGCTTTATTGTTCAGGCATATTAGCATTATGTATAGATTGGTTACTATATGCAGCATATTCTTTCTATTATGCCTGAGTTAGTCCTAGTGGGAAAGTCGGTGATGTTTAGGCCGAACCCACTAGAAACTTTGTTGTAGTTCTCACCCCACAATTTCCACAGAACCGGGATCGAGCGAGCCGGCGAGCGACCGAGGTAAAGGTATCGCGCCTTAGTCAGAGGCCACCAAAGTTGGGTTTCATTTTGTAGTAAAGTACCCTATGATCATCTTTGTACTTGATGAGAAATAATGTAAAGGAAAGAATGTAATGTGTATTTTGAGGTAAATGTGATGTAAGAAAGAAATGATGAAATAAAATGTAAGAAATTTGAAAATGTACAAGATGAATGCAGTGTATATAATCAAAAATGAATCATAGTATACGATTATACGGACTTGTTATTCGTTCCTTATACGAGTTGTAATTGTATACGTCTAATACGTTCAAGAAAGCAAGAAATAGAAATGTGAAACAAAAAACAAGAAATAAGAAATAAGAAATAAAAAATTAGAGTTCCGATTGGGCCCCCAAAGCGGAGTAACTGAACGAAGTGTAATTCAGGTAGTAGCGTCCTTGAGTGGGCGATCCTGGCAGGAAACCCAAATGAGGTTGGGCACTACGTATTGAGGCCTCGCGTAGCGGGCTCCCCCTCGCTGGCGGGAGCTCGTGCCTTGAGTATCGTTCATACTAGTATAGGAATTGAGTTTCCTAAATATTCAAGTTAGAACTGAAATGTGATCGAGATCACAA
>NW_017890634.1:28457-40146 GCF_001540865.1 Ananas comosus | reverse complement strand
AAGAAATGGTAAGTAATGAGAACGATTGAGATCGTTAATATAAGAAATGTAAGAAATGAAAACCGATGGAGATCGTGAAGTACAAGAAATGAGGGGTGTAATGAAATTAAAATTGGTAACAGTAAAAGTAGTAGGAAATGTAATGCAACCAAGAAATGGGGTGTGATAGAGATCACAGTAAAGTGAAATTGAAATAGCTTACGGTGAGCTAGATACAGTAACATAGTGAGATAAGAAAACGAGTGAAACCCACCAGTGAAAAGAGAGTACGTATGTGTATCCCAAAAACTGCAAGTGTATCAAGAGTAAGTAGTATAATACGTTCAACATGAGTGTTAGTACGTAGTAATGTAAAAGTAGTAATGGAATGGGATTTTACGTACGTTGTTATATATATGTGTACGAGTTTACTTACTGTGTAATCCGTATCTCCCTTCAAGTTGTTCAAACTCTTCGTGGTGGGTGGAGCATCCGAAAGTT
Organism: Ananas comosus; assembly: GCF_001540865.1. Taxonomy (NCBI): domain Eukaryota; kingdom Viridiplantae; phylum Streptophyta; class Magnoliopsida; order Poales; family Bromeliaceae; genus Ananas; species Ananas comosus. Next base: position 39,666 of record NW_017890634.1, on the reverse strand, counting down.
TCCACGAGGCTACTAAAAGAACCCTAAAAATCTGGAAAGCAAGGAATGGTCGCCGTTTTGTTTCGGAATAATCCGGTAAAATGAGTATAGAAATGAAACCGAAAAGCATTGCGATTAGGCTCGCGTGGTTGCGCAGCCTTTACGGGGGTTAATCTAAAGATCTCCCAGTTAACATCAATCTTTAAGGATACTCGTTTTCGGGGTTAAACCCACGGGATCGAGGTATCGTAGTAGTTTGGATCCCAAACTAGAGTTTCTCTTCGTTTTCATCGAAGTTATATGAGATTTTTCAGGTAATCTTGGTAGAAATCTGTTTAGTTTTGGGATAAATCCCAAAGTGGTACTCTCCACTACTTCGAGTGGAGTTCGAAGTGGTAAAGATCCCAGAACTAGAGTATTCTTCGTTTTTTTTGGAAGTTTTGAGTAGTTTGTAAGGTAATTTTGGGTAAAGATCCAGTAAGTTTTGAGTAAGATCCCAAAATGATATGATCCCTAGTTTCGAATGGAGTTTCGAAAGGGATTCAACGAGGTTCCTCCTTCTTCTTCCCCAACCGAGTGATGAACTAGAAGAAGAAGTGGAAGAAAAAGAAGAAAAGGAAGGAAAGAAAGAAAGAAGAAGAAGAGGAAACGGAAGATCTCTCTCTCCCCCTCTCTTCTCTCACACTCTCCCACTCCTTTACTCTCTTTTAGAGTAATCGGGGGTATTGTATTGGTAACCCAACGTTTTAACGTCGGTTCGCGGAGTTGAAAGTGAGAAAGTGTGTCGGATCTGACCCGACAAGCGCGTCCGCCCCTGGCCAGAGAGGAAATCCCTGGCTAAGGGCTTCCGAGAGGGACGCGTCGATCTCGACGACGCGCGTCCCGTTGGCCAGAGAGAAACCCCCTGGCCAGAGAGTCCATCCCTGACCAAGGACTCTCGATCAAAGAGTCCTGAATCGGCTAAAAAGTCGACAGAGTGAAGTATGCGCAAGCCCCTGGCCAGAGAGGGTGGTTCCTGGCCAGGGGCTTTCGACTTTTGGACGTCTTACGTTTAAAGTGTTAAAATCGAGAGCTTTTGGAGGGCATTGAGTGAAAACTAGTCAAATTGTGAAAGCCTGAAAGGCTTTATATGGTAGGAGCGTGAAACCAGTTAAACTGATTTCAAGCTATAAATAAAAAGTTTAAAAGCCATATAATGTAAGAGGTGGGGAATTTTTTTAAAGCAGGCGCTTTAATGCGTATGGAATCAAGCAGCTGAGTTTATTCACGCCTATGAGAGAGGCGTAACTGCGGAGTTCGAGGGTTCACCGAAGAGTGTGTCGTACCAACGAGGTAACCTGAAAGTGTATGCCTTAGAACGCTGAAGCGTTTAAGGAGTGAAGAGATAGCTACTACGTGTGGCCCATGAGGAGTATTCTGTATAGAAGTGCATCGAGGTGCCCGAGCATGAGATTATGTACACAGCTCAACGCTTATATGAAAGCCTCTAACCTGTGTATCTTTTGTAACACTTGAGGGCGCTCAAAGCCACTATCACGCTCGAACATACGGTGGCGTGGGTGTGCGAGATTATAGAGTTTGCCAGGCTGTATTGCCCCTGAATCGAAGGGTGCCTGGGGCTTAGCAAACTGAGGAGCGTAGCCGCTATGAGAATTTTTATGTGCCAGAGGTTGGTGTTTAAGATTTAGGAAAGAAGAGAACAGCCGTATTGAGAAAACAGCTCTAACGCGGCAGCGGTTGGCAACTGCCCGTTCCGCTTGGAAGAGAAGGCAGAGGGTGTGATGTAGGCCCGGTTCTCGGTAAGAGAGAGGGTGCAGCGAGGTTACCTATCTTCTTGCTGTGAATGCAGGTATATCACGGAGTTTGCCGCGGTAGCGATACGAAAGAACCATCGATAATAACATCCGCTTGAGACGGTATCCGTTCTTTAGTACGGTAGGAGGAAACATTAGATCGTGTGTGCGAGCTTTATTTAGGAGTTCCTAAACATAGCAGGCGAGACTAACAGGTAGTGAGACTCCTACTTTGGGGCACGATTTTAGTTCGGCACACGGATCGCGCAGAACATTCGAGAAGGTTTTCACCCTACACTTAGACCCCAGAGCTAGGCTATGCTAGCTGTGCCCTTGGGGTACTTCAGAGTGTTGGAGCAGCTCTATTTGAACTCGATTGAACAGAGGGCTGGTGCATCATATATAGCCGTTTTTCACACGGCTAAAACAGTTAGCTAGGTGATAGTGGGTATAGCGTAGTACAGGCGGAATACTAGCTCCGTTTGGCCATTGTTTCAGGTAGCGATATAGAAGGGTAAAGGTTTGCCCATAACCATCTGAAACATCGAAAGGGCGGCCTTTAGCCGCGAGACGAAATTGAACAACCGTGCAATTTGTAACGCGGTGTTTGAGGGGTTATAGAGAAAAGTATGGGCCGGTGGTTATTACGAGGAAATCGAAAAACATGTAAAATCACGGCGGCCCCACATACGATATTCCTCTAACTACGCGAAGAACGTACTAGCGGGAAGCGTTGAGTAGTAGGAACCCGTGCGTGGTTGCTAAAGCTTTAGCTTCACGCGGCAATCGAGGTTACGGTTTGAGAAACTGTAACGACAAGAGTTGAAGTGAGGCGTGGAAAACTTCTATTCCTAGGCTTCGAACCTCTAGGAATTAAGAAAGGTTATCCCAGCCAACGTGTTGATTACGCCGTTCACATCGGCCGTGAGGGCCGCGATGGTGAAGGTTGGGTTTAGAAACGTAAAGGAAAACATTGTCGCCAACTCCGCATTAACAGCAGCGATCCAAGAGGCGGCTAAAAGATGAATCTCGTAGCCGGTGCTGTAACCGAAAGGGCCCCATTATATCATATCACTGTAGCATCAGGAAATCGTTGAGGTTGGTGGCGGCGACAGCGTATAAGTTGAGGAAGACCCACTTGTTCATGAACTCTGAGAACACTAGCCACATATGGAGTGTTACAAGTGGTATGTTCATTACGGAGGTTTCGAAATCGCGCTTCTAGTGGCGCCGATTAAGCTCCAGCACTTAGCCCATCAAGAAGAGTATTGAGAAATTGACCGCGCTACGTATTCGTTATTGGGCGGGTAAAACGTAATCGTGTGTGGGCTCTGGCTGTATGTTCCGTAGTGATATGTGATGTTTTCAGAGGGGGCCTCAGCCGTTCCGTTCTTGGCCCCAGCTGCAGTTGGACGAGAAATTGAGAAGCTTCGAGGCTAGCGTTAGCAGCGAGGTTTGTATGAAATGAGGAAATACACACTCCGCGTAATCACCTCACCAATAAAACCGCTTGGGGAGGTGCTTGGCGGCTATCATCGGGCGGTCAGGTTCTTTTGACGCCTAGAGGCGATGTAAACAGCCCGCTCCGGTTAGGAAATAACGGAGACGAAAGAAGCCCAGATGGCTTTGAGGAAGCGGGCTATGCTGTACCGGGTTCTTACACTGGAGGAAATCGGTCTTCAGTGTGAAGAAGTTGAGACGTATCTCGAAGAGGACAGACTCATAAACGTTGTGTCGAGAGTCTACGAGAAGTACAAGGAGAAGTGAAAAGCTCATTTGGTTGTGCAGCAGATATTTATGGTGCTGCGTAGCTAGGTTGTTACCGGATTTCTGAGCTAAGTAGTTCAGGTATTTACGACGGCCCCGCAATCATTCGGGTTTGCTGTAATGGCACTTGAGTATTACCGGTATGGCGCATGCCATGCGGCAAAACACGTGTAGGAAGCCGGACTAGAAATTAACTACTATGTGGCTAACCTATAGTTAGAAGCTTATGTGGAACCTGGGAACGTTGACTAGTTTATCTAGCAGTTAAGAACCGTTGCCCATGAACAAGAAATAGCAGTGAAACAAGTTGAGCGCTATTAGATGCGTTTCAGCTTCACACGGTAGGAAGAAGAAGTGTTTATCGTCGCCTCGAGGGGTACCACTGTGCGAGCCGGAGTGTTTCGGAAATAGCTCGTTCAGGACATCAACCGGAAAGTTGAGGAAATCAAGGTGGCCACGGTAAGATATACCTCGGAAGTTTTGACCAAGACGGGGCCCTTAGTTCAGTTACTGTTTGAGTTGAAAGGCCAGGCCACCGTCAGGGCCATTGAGTCGGCCTTTGTGTAGGCCTTTGAGCGTACGATGTGGTTATAGAGGGTTGAGATCCATGAGGGAAGCTCGTAGGTGGTACCAACGGTTTATCCGGAATGTGGGGGGAAATTAGTAAGAGAAGCGCGAGTGTCTGCTATATCTGCGGTGCTTCGTGGATGAAAACGTGCGAAACATCTGATTGAGAAGAACTAATCCGAGTGTTTTTCACTAGTGGAATGAAAGTGTTAGATAGTGGCGTATCATGAACCTCTCGGTCAACCAGGGGTTCTATTGTAGCTTAGGGGTGTAGACTAGATCGTGGTCGTCTAGTTAGCCGTATTAGGTTAGCGGATAAACGTGACCTGTGCGGTTTGTGAGTAACACTTGTGACTTACTTACAAGACCCCGCAAGTGGGTGGTTATTAGGAGTAACATGTGGTAGAGATACGGTATACAGAATCGTTTACTACACGATTATTTGCTTACTCTACGCGGACATAGTTTGTGACGAGATCGAGATCACGGAAATTAGTGTTAATATGGACGGTGCTGCAGCAGCCCACGACGTCCAACAATGAAGAGGTGGACTCGCCGTTTCTGAACCGGCGATCCGCGAGAGACAGTGGGGGGCCCTGGCCGCCTCCGGGAGGCCCATCGCACGGGTCTGGGCGGTATACAGATGTGTTTATTCCGCAGATCTTATTTTCGCCTTTATTTTCATTCATTATCTTGTTTATCTCTTTCACTTTATTGATCGTTGATTACTATAGTCTCGCTCATTTTAAGATTGTAGATGTGGTTTCATTTCGATCTGTTATTTTCTTTAGTATTCATCATGTTATAGACAGAGATTACGTTTTTACCACCAGAGATCATGTGACCGTTTTAGGAGTTGGAGAGCCATTCTGTTCATTTATAGCTCTCCATCTGGTGGATTGTTGAGCAGGAGCTTCCTTCGATCGAGCTTCGTTGAGGGAAGGACGCTAGGGACCGGAGTGGGACGCACCTTCCGAGACTTTTTATAACTCTTTTTCTCCCGCACTCTTGATATTAAATATCAAGGGTCACCCGTTAATGACTGGAGTCGAGATATGTGGTGATCCGGGGTTTTCTTTTCCCATTCATGTTATTATCATCGTTATTACTGACGTTATATTTCCGTATTAATTTTACGATTTAATGATTTGAGTTCATATTTGCTACAGTACCACTACATGTAGATGCTATAGTTTTATCATTCAGTAATTGGAAGTACTTATGTAATACGTGTTCAAGACAGTACCGTTGGTTCATCCGAAATTACGTTTTTCCTCTGATAGTTCATATGATGTACAGAGTTGTGATGCGATTTTCGTATATTTACATTAAGTTGATGATTTGGATAGATCATCACTAATTGGTAAGAGTTGTGGCACAGCTAAAGGTAAAGGTTAATTCCTGGATGGTTTCCATCAGCTCGAACACGGCGGATTCACGGACACCATCGGGTTGTAGGGATGAGAACCTTACACAGACAGGGTGAGCTGGGGCATCCGAAGAGTTATGGCGTGCTCGCTTGTATTCAGCGCATCCGATTGAGGCCTCACAGCCGAACATCCCTCGCTGGGAGTGTTCGTATACGCTTACTCGTGTTTACCGTTCGTTCGTTCCAGTTTCAGAGTTCATGAGATGAGAGTACGGAGAGTGTACCGTTCCGGTGATCGTAGGGTTCCTAGATCAGGTTTCAGAGTTTCATTGAGAGGTTGCGTGTGAGAGCGAATCACGGAGAAATACTGTGAATTCGTAGTGTTGATTAGTACGGGTTAAGTACAAGGTATAAGGTTAATTTTGTTATGATCGATCCAAGTGAAATCGGGCCCGGGTTACGGAGAAATACTGTAACCGGGTTAGAGTTTATCAGGTTCAAGAGTTCGGAAGAGATCCGAAGATTTTAAGGATTACAGTGTTAACCGTATATCCAATTTACGTACTTTCTTTCCAAGTAAAGGTATTATCCTTAGTACCAAGGGTTAGTATTGATCTTACGATTCAGAGTGTACGTACGTGAGATGGTGTATCCCCAGATTTTAAAATTATATACGTATAATTCGTAAGATTTTAATTATAATTTATGTAAATTGTACCTTTACGTACTTAAAGATAAAATGCTTTGTATAAAACGGTTTATACTCGTAAAGAGTATAGTATCCGATCCAGTTTGGGTGGCTTGGCAGCGCATCGCGGAGCAAAGCGGCTTGTTTCAACAGGGGCTCAGAGCTTTATGGGATCTTCATAACTCGTTTCTCTATGTGTCCGTAATGCTAGTTAGATATTCCAGTTTGAAATTGTTGGATTGTTTTCCCGATTTTGAGTGGAGTTCTCTTCTTTATAGAGGGTTTCGAGATTTTCTCTCGATCTTGGGAAGGTTAGGTTCAAGTTCCTTCCAAGATTAGGTTAGTTAGATCGGAGTTTTCGGGATCTAGTTTTTCGGGGTTTTAGTTGGGATTTAGAGTAAGATCCCAAGGTTTTCCGTTTTAGATGGTTTTGTTCTTAGTTTCCCATCTTAGTTTCATGATTGGAGAAATCTACGGAGTTTTGTTCGAGGTTTAGAAGATTCTAACTTCTAACCAGATGGTGGTTCGGGATGTTCGTTCGAGGTTCGGAACGTTCCTACCTTTCCTCTCTTTTCCCCCCCCCAACTCGAGGTTCGAGGGAGTTCGTTTGAGGAGAAGAAGAAGAGGAGGAAGAAGAAGAGAGAGATCTTCCACATCCCTCTCCCACACTCCTCTCTTTACTCTTCCCTTCTCCCACCACACCGGTATATTCGGTAGATCTCATTGTTTTAGGGTTCTCCGGGGAGTTTTTGGGTTGTAACGTAGTCGGGCCAGACCCGTAAAAACCGGGTCTCCCTGGCCAGAGAGGGGTCGTCCCTGGCCAGAGAGCGACGCTTGGGCTTTTTGGTTGCAAGCCCTTGGCCAGAGAGGGACGCGCCCTGGCCAGAGAGAGACGCTTCCGCGCGAGCCCCTGGCCAGAGCGGGCGGTCCCTGGCCAACGGAGTCCCGACGGCGTTGTGACAAGTGACCCCCTGGCCAGAGAGGACGGTCCCTGGCCAGGGGCTCTCATTTTTGAGAGTCCTGAACAGGTCTTAAGGTCAAAAGCTTGAAAAATCCAGCCTTTTGTAAGATGTTGGGTGGTTCACGCTTTTTCGAGCTTTATGTAGGTTTGTGAGCTTGGAGCGTTAAACGTTTCCGGGTCACACAATGTGAGAGCTAGGGAGGCCGACTGCGCCACTACTACACGCGGGTCGGCTGTAGCGACCACCATTGGGGCGTTCGACAGAGCCCCATCTACCACGACTACGGCGGCAGCCGCGTCTGTTGCAGGTACAGCCCGTGAGGGCCTATTCTACAGGGCCATCCGGTGTGAACCTTGTGAACGGTAGCGCGACGCTCGTTCAGCTGTGGAACACGAGTGGCGGTGTTTATTGTGTAGCTCCACCAGAGGTTTAGGAGCGGACGACAGCCCCCATGGCTCCCCCAAAGAATCATAAACCGGCCGGGGGCCGTGGCGGGCGGCAAGAGAAGAACGGGAACAGAAAGCTGAGCCGTTATCGAAGAGCGAGGAGCGCATGCACCCGCGATGGCACGAGGCGGGTGTTCCGAGATAGTTTCTGGAGGCGTTTCCAGCTGTCGAAATTCTAGACGTGGAAAAGTATTTAGGCCCCAACTTCAGGAGCGATCTTGGTTAGGCGGGCCAGGGTTAGTAGTGCTTGTTGTAGCCCTTGTGTCAGCTACTACACTCTCTTAAGAACGAGTATGAGGGGGTGGCTAGCTAGTGGAACAGAATTGAACACTTTGAAAAGAACATCGAAGGCGAAGTGGCACAGCCCCTTCATCAAGCGCTTGTGGTGAGAGAACTTGAGAAGGGTGTCGTATTCGCCTTCTAGCTATCCAGCTAGGGCGGAGTGAGCGAAGGTGGTGTGGTAGCGGCGGAAGGGATCTGTTACCCACCGCTCCATGTGAAATAGGAAGAGGCTCCATAATTCCAGGAGCTTATCCCAGAGGTAGCTCAGCTAGGTGCTGAGGTGTTGGCGGCCGAGGTGGTTTGGCGGGAACTTCCATCCACCCAGCTTGAAAAACTTGACTTACTCTCGGCGGTTGCACGCGAAATCGAGGCGGAGATGGCAACGCGATAGCCCCAAACTCCAAGGGCTAGGCCGGCCGTGATCGCACTGACCGCGTCGGCGACGATGGCGGCGAGGGAGCTGACGGGAGCCGTGGAGGCATCCCCCGTGTCCACCGAGGTGCGGGTGAACCCGGCGGCGGCTGACAACTGCGAGGTTCCGGAGGACCTCGGCAACTTAGACGAGGGGAACCGCAACTTGTCTGAGGCGAACGACGGCGTGATGCGGTTATTCGCGCCGGTAAACAAGGGATTCGAGAGGCAGCGGTGAACGAGGTCTAACGAGCCCGTGGCGTAAGCAAAGGAGGCCGTAGCTGGAACAGACGCTAGCTGCAGCTCCACGGTAACGAAGGACTTTTCTTCGTTGAGCGTAATCAGTGAACTTGTTGTAATGAACTGGTATGGGTTAATCCGCTTTCGTTGTACGTGTAAGTAGGAACGGAGTTCGCAGTACAGCAGCCGGCGGGCTGTGTTGTGATCTTGATCTCCTATTTGCTTTAAATTTGAATCGGAGATTAGTTTAATCTCTGCAGGGTTGAATTGGGTTGGTATACGAAAGCGATTGAAACTAGGGTGCAGTGAGTGCAAAGGATCTAGGAATTCCGGAAGGTTAGGATTCCCAGGGATCTAGGTAAGGATAAGAAAGTGAGAACCGAGACTATAGTGCTATAGACAGTGCGGGGCCCTGCCTATGTTTAAACCGGGCTGGGCTCGTGCAGTTTGTCTGCGGCTTGCCTGTCTTAAAAAGGATAGGCGGGTTCCGAGTAGTGTACATGTAAAAGTAGTTATCTTTTTTCGTGATCGCCTTTGTACGTGTTTGCCGAATGTGTTCCCATTCGTTATCGGTGCTCACTCTCTTTTTCCTTTGATTTGTAAGTGAACNATCATCCCCACTTGGTAGAATTGCCAAAAGCCCCCTCAACTATACAAACTGCACAAAACTAGGCATTTTCGGGTCTCGGGGACCGGTCCTTGGCTTGAGGGACCGGACCCTGTAGGTGTCATGCCCCTGGTCCACCTATTTGGCCGGGTCGCGGCGCCGCCGACAGACCGCCGAACGGACAGGGTTTTCCCTGTACCACGGACAGAGTCTCCCCTGTACGTCCAAGGCATCGCAATCAATACAATGTACGAAGTTCCAACCAGGAACACATTTCAATCAAAGATTGTATAAGAAAGTATCAAAAACATAATCTACTTGTTATTACAAGCATTCACATTCACTAGATACATTTTACATCACAATTACATATTACATTTATGTCACGCCCCGGGACCCAGCGGAAGCCCGCTCGGCACGTGCCCAGACTCGCCATACGTCTAAAACATATAAGGCGTCTAAAAACAACAATAATAAAAACAATAATCAAAGACATCTAGGAGTATTAGAGCATAATAAATGTCTAACTGTTACAACAAGGGATAAGGATAAAACTGTAAATCCACTAAATAAAACATAAAGTGATACAAGAAAATCCCGGATACACGTGCTATCGGTAGATAGATAGGTGGCCTCTATACAGGGATACAAAAACCTCTCACTCTCTCTCAACTACAAAAAAGAAAGAGTAAACCACCTAGGCAAAGTACCGCTCCTCGCTAGCTAGCTAAGCGATCTCCTTGCCGCGATCCCGTGCCTCCGCCGGTGCCGAAGGCTCTGAAAAGTAAACCATAAAACAGGGGCGTGAGAACTATTAAAAATAGTTCCCAGTGGGCAATTACTGACTTCAGTGAATGCACCACAAGGCCCAAAGCTACAAAAGATGTCAGTGACTATAAAAGTAGAAAAACGAAAGGTAAGTAAAAATGTAACTTGCTATAACATGATATCTCTACTTAGCATAATTAGCATAAGTATGAAGCAACTATGCACGAAGTAAAAGTCTCCAACTATCATAATGTTCACAATGCGAAATAGTAAAGTTCCGTTGTTTACTATTCTAGTCAATGTCCAAGTAATACTCTAGGTCATCATCTGTCCACATGTCATAAAGAATACTCAAGTCAAATCTGAAGAGACCCACCCGAAGGCTGTCTATGGCCCTGAGACCCACCCGAAGGCTGTCTGGCCGGTGCCGAGCCTAATGGCCCCGTGGTAGTCAACATCCCCACCCTAGGAATGAGCCTGGCCCACGGCAATCCACTTCGGCGCCCAATCCCGCACGGCGAATATGAATCGCGAGGCTATCTCCGGAGTGCCGGCTTGTAGGGAGCGACCCTCACAAGCATGTGCGAATGAGCACAATGGCAAGTAGTCGTATATCCTATCACAAGTACCAAGTCCTCATGTCTAATAACATGGAATGTATCGAATGTCCCAAAGGCCTATCTCTATGTCATCATGTCACTAACATGGAATATATAGCAGATGCACAATGGTCTATCATCATGTCTCTAAGTTGCATTTTCATAGTTTACTAATTCTAAGTGCCTCTTTATGACACTTTTGTTCAACGAGTCCCAAGCATGGCATTAATATGTTCATGATGCATAGTTCACTCAATTCTAGCATGGAGACATGTTCTCAACTTGTAAAACCAAGCACTATCCACAATGCATGCAATCTACACATATAGCTCTACTATATGGAGTACAAATTTTATGATAATGAGGCATGCATGTTAAGTGTTCTAAAATTCATATAAATCATGTTTAGCATGAATTTGCATTCAAAAATACTTTACAAAAAGTTTGGAAGGCATAGGGGCCATTTTGCCCCATTTTCATGAAGTCAAACCCACCAAAATCGACTTCTTTGTTTCGCCGAACGAAGGTATCCACAAGCTTCCTAGTACCCTAGAAACATCAAAAATAGGGTCACCCAAACGAAACGAAGAGCAAATAGCTCAACCATTAAGCTCTTCAAGCTAGGGTTGAAGAAAACTCACCTCAAGAGAAAAACCCTCTTTTAATCTTCAAATGGAAGGTAGAGGTCTCCCAATCTAACCTATATAAAGGTTCCAAACCATTCAAATGAG
>NW_017890634.1:0-25346 GCF_001540865.1 Ananas comosus | reverse complement strand
CCGCCGCCGTGGCCGGAGAAACCCGCCGAGCCCGAGCTTCTCTCTTGCGGGCTCGGGTTGCTCCGCCGACGCCGCCGCCGCTTCTCGTCGCCAACCGAGGTGAGCACGGTGCTCCTCACCTCCCCCGCACCCGTCCCTGGCCGCCGCGCGCGCCGCCGTGCCGCCGGAGGCCGGCTGGAGCAAGGTTGCTCCGGCCAAGCCCGAAATAGGGCTTATTATGGATGGATTTGTGTTCTGAGCTTCCCGAGCTTCCCCGATCTCTACGGAAGGGAGCACGATGATCCTGGCAAGTTGCTGGTCATCGTGCTCACCTTAGTTTCTGTCGGGGAGACTCCGTTCCGCTGTTTCGGCGATGTCGCTCCGTTTCAGCCTTTTTGGCTGCTGTTTTGAGTTTGCGTACGCTTATCCGGCGATCCGAGGCTGTCCTGATGCCTCCGGAGGTGAGCACGGTGATCGTTGGTCAGTGCTGATCACAGTGCTCACCTCACTTTGGATCAAAAGTGTCCGGTTAGTTCTATTTCAGCACGATCTTCCCTGACTGCGCGCTATTCGCTGAACATTCTGGTTGCTCCCGTGCTTCCCACAGCGAGCCGCTGTGCTCCGGATCATGAGCACGGACTCCGGTACGTCGAGACCTGTCAGTACGTGTCTCTGCGGACTTTGAAAGTCCTTGGTTTGCGTGAACGAGCCGCTTGATCGCTCAAATTACATAAAATGATGATATTTTATGTAATTAGAGGGTCTTTTATGCAATTGTGCTTTGCGTGGCTACTGTGGGCAGTGTGTAAGAGTTTGTAATGACTGCTGGACTGATCGTCCACGGTCCGTTAGCTTTCGCGAAAATCGGTAGGTCGATTTCGGTGCGTTTTTCGGCGAAATTCGCCGAAAGAACGCGGTTTCGGTTCGGATCCTTTCCGACGGTGTTTGGTTGCTTCGTGTTTTGTCGCTGAGCCTTGTTGGCTGGTCACCATCGTCATTTTGTGGGTTCGATGACGATAGGTGAGCGACGGAGGGTTCCGGTGTCGAAATAGACACTTCCGGGAACCCGGATCCGTACGATTATCCGGCGATGATCGTATTGTTGTGTGACCTTGTGTTCGCTGCCAAGGCATCCAAATTGGAATGTTTTGGGGCAGCGGGTGACTCGTGGTACGAGTCGGTGAGTTCGGGACACTTAGTGGGTCCCGACGGCGTCCCGGTGTGGTTTTCGGGACTTCCGGTGAGTTACGGTAATCGGTTTTGGGAAACCGATTACGGGGATCCTGTGTGGGGGTTTGTGAGTCTCGTGCTTTGGGTTAGTGGTTTGGATACTGACTTGGTGGATCTTCTTAGGTCCGGTAGACTTGTGCGTACCCAGTGTTCCGACGCGACAGTGACAGGTGGGTGCTTCGAGCTGGTAGTCGGTGAGAGCGTTTCACCTCCTTCTCCTGTTTTTCTATTCCAGTATATTAGCTCTACATGTCAGTTGTTTGATTATCGTTTGGTTATCGTATTTCGTTGACTGCATTGGTTAGTGATTGATAGACATGTAGAGCAGGTTGCATTTGTATTTCAGTATCTCTGTGGACCTTGGGTCCAGGCAACACATCGACTCTCTTGTCGTGTGTTTCGATCTGGTTGGTCGAGGTTCGGCGTTGTACGCCCTAGCTTCTATTTCAGTTTTGCATTGTACGCCCTCGTTGTTGGCTTCGGCCTAGGCACCGGCTTTAGCCGGGTTTGTTTTTGTTTGAGCATACCAGCATTGACTTAGTCACGGCACTTGGGGGTATTCATGACACCGGATCGGTTTGGCCACCGATCGGAGGTGTACTTATCCGGATAGGTCGTCCTGCGGGGCGGATGGATCAGGTCGGTGCAGTTAGTGACAGGTAGCGCTTGAGGTCTGCAGACCGATACAGCAGGCACAGATTGGGTACAGTTTCTGGTTCAGTACATTGAGGCATTCTTTGCATTGTTTTCTATACAGTAGCAGGTTTATTTATTGCTTCCTATTTATCTGTTGTAGCTACTGTAGTTCTATTTCATATCAGCTTACAGATATATACTTGTTTATCTATCTCCTTTGGTTTCCGGTGATTACGACTTGCCTTCGTGGCTCTGTCGTACCCACTGAGAAAACCATGGTTGCGGTTTCTCACCCCCCTTTTCCCCCCCAGGTGACAGAGACGAGGAGTTGGATTTTGGGCTCGACGAGAGGACGATCTAGTTAGACGGCAGTAGCGACCGTCACCCTGGTTATTTCTTTCCCGCACTTAGTAGTTTTCTTAATAATGGTTCAGTTAGCTGATCTTATGTATGCTTGAATGTATGTGAACTGTGGTGCTGGTTTCTTTTATACATGAGATTGGAGTTTTCGATCTGTGGTTTTGGTTCTGTGGAGATTTGGTTTTCTTGTAGTTATGCATCGTGGTTTTCTACCCCTCGAGGTAGTCGGTTTTCAAAATAGAGTTTCCGTGTGGGAAACAGTTTTAAAAAGATTTTCGAATGGTTTTTATGAATGAATGAATTAGAGTTTAAAAACAAAAGCTTCCGTGTGGGGAGCACTTTTAAATAGGATGTTTGTTGTATTGTGCATTGCATCATCCAGCGCCTAAGGAGTGCTTAGAGGCATGCATCATTCTAAGGATTGTTAGCTGTATGGGATTGCATATCATGCCTTGGTTGTTGATTGGTAAATGTAGGTTGTGGTTGTGATCCTGTTGTATCGTTGGTACGCCGTGCAAATACAAAGGAGACTCTGTCCGAGTGGACAGAGGAACTTTGTATTTGTGACGGGTCTGTACGTCGCGTGGGCCAGGTTGAAAAAAAAAAAAAAAAAATGGCACGTTTTCCGTAACTCTGTTTTCAAAATGGCTTTTAAAATCGGCCCGGGGCGTGACACTCACACTATTTTTATTTATTTTTATTTTTATACGAAAATCTGATATGTTACAGTAGGTCCAAAAATTCTGCACCGTCCAGACTTAGCCAAATTTTCAGCATTTTCAGCTTTCTTCTCCGTTTTCGCTCATTTTCGCTCGTTTGGCCTCCGATTCTTTTCAATTCGAACCGAGACTCTCAAAACATATTTTCGAACGTAATTTCATCATCTTTCCGTCCACACTAATACCGGATTTAGTCTATGGTCCGACATAGCCTTTCGGGTCCCGTTTTCGCACCTACGCGCTCGAAAAACTCCCAAATGCTTCCGAACTTCACCGGAACTATTCAAATGGCTTTCTAACCAAATGTACACCGTAACTTCATAACTTTATTAGTGTCACTAACAAGTGACCCGTGCAATATATGAATATTTTAAAACTAAATTTAAAATTTTAAAGGCATAATTTTTAAACTTTTTTATAAATTAAATTTGATATTTGAACTCAATATTGCTTTATTAATTATTATTTTGAGAAGATTTTCAAATTAAATTTAAATTATTCTAATATGGTATTAATTTTCAATTCATACGACTCATTAATACATATTTCATTTTTTACAAAATACTATTTAGAACATGAAATTAATAAACATAATTGTATCAAAAAAAATTTAAAACGAACTCACAGAATATTTTATTACATATGATACTATTCTTTAATTTCTAATATAACTTTGCAATTTTTTTCTCATGTAGCTATAATTGGAAAATCGACAAACGTAAATGATAGGGGAAAAAAAAAGTGGTTAAACCTTTCGGAATAAAACATAATGTAAAAAAAAAAAATGATGTTCTCAAACGAAAAACTAAACTGATACGGTCCTACCATATCAATAGGGATAAACGATCACTTCGAGGGGATCGAACCTCCTAAAATTGATCACTTAGAGGGGATCGAACCTCCTAAAATTGAGAAGTAGAGAAGTAGAGAGAAGAGGTAGAAAGAGAAGACAAGATATGAGGAAAAAGAGACAATATTACTTTCTTATTTCTTGTAACTCCGGGTTACATTATATAGGGTCCAAATCTTTAAACTACTCCTAATCATACCTAATAAATCTATTCCCAAACAAGATAACTGCCTATTCCTAAATATATTCCTAAATAACAAGATATTTAAATTTGAACTTGTTTATTAAAAGGAAACTATTAAAAAGGAAAGTTGGGGTCGCATCATCTCCTCCGCCCTCGAAAGCCACCTTGTTCTCAAGGTGGAAAATCCTCAAGCTTGTCTAATCCTTTTATATCATCTTCTCTATTTTCATTTGGTTCGGCCTCGATCAAAAATTGTTGCTTTGATTTGCAGCGATGTCTGGGTCTATATTTTTCATCACAATTGTAGCAAAGGCCTTGATCTCTTCTTTCTTTCGCTTCAGCTGGTGTGAGGCGCTTTATAGGTGGAAGCGTCTCATTAGACATTGGTGTTGTAGAGGCAAACAAAAGAGAAGGCTTAGAATTTATAATACGATGTTGAGCTATCAACTTTTCCTCTTGTAGACGAGCAAGACCAATGGCTGCTGACATAGAAGTTGGTCGGAAGACTCGGACATCATGCTTTAGGTCCTCCCTCAGCCTACTAATGAAGCAACTTATGAAAAATGCCTCAGTTAGTCCTGAAGTGCGATTGGCTAGCATTTCGAATCGAGCCTGATAGTTACGAACACTCTGAGTAGGTCCTCGTTGTAATTTTGATAATTCACCCATATAGTCTTTATACATGGTTGGACCAAAACGAGTGCAGAGTGCTTCTACGAAATTCGTCCACACTACAACTCCACTGCTTTTCTCAAACCATTGAAACCATTGCAATCTTCCTTCTCCATATGGTACGATGCAAGTGGAACTTTTTGCGCGTCCAGTATTTGATTAAATTTAAAGAATTGCTCTGCTCGATACACCCATCCGGTTGGATCCTCGCCCTCAAACCGGAGAAACTCCAGTCTTGTGACACGAGGTATCACCATCATAATGTTCTCCATAGTAGGAATCAATGTTCCTTCCTTAAGGGAGTAGGAAGAAGGGAACGACTTTTATCGGAACTTGCGGCGGATGTATCTTCGGACGGTGCTTGCGGTCGCACATCTATCTTTGTATTCATAGCGATAATTAAATTTTTAAGATCGTTAATAGAATTGCTAATGGATCTTACCTCGGTCAACAGTTTGTTCAATCGAGTATCAATATTATTCATTTCCTCCCGTCGTACAAACTCCCCGTCCATCCTACGTAAGGATTCTTTTTTGGCTTGAGTCAGGACCATACAAGCTCTGATACCAAATGATACGGTCCTACCGTATCAATAGGGATAAACGATCACTTCGAGGGGATCGAACCTCCTAAAATTGATCACTTAGAGGGGATCGAACCTCCTAAAATTGAGAAGTAGAGAAGTAGAGAGAAGAGGTAGAAAGAGAAGACAAGATATGAGGAAAAAGAGACAATATTACTTTCTTATTTCTTGTAACTCCGGGTTACATTATATAGAGTCCAAATCCTTAAACTACTCCTAATCATACCTAATAAATCTATTCCCAAACAAGATAACTGCCTATTCCTAAATATATTCCTAAATAACAAGATATTTAAATTTGAACTTGTTTATTAAAAGGAAACTATTAAAAAGGAAAGTTGGGGTCGCATCATAAACAATATAAGAGATGGAAAAACAATTAAGAAATGATACTTACGTATGCACATTAGAAAACATTGATAATAGGATGAAAGAATTGTCATTAGTGAAAATTATAAAAGAGCTAATATGGAAGAAGATTTGATTGATTATAGTAATCACTAATTCGATGAAAAAGAGTTTAATTTTAAACATTATCATTTTCAAAATTAAAAATATAAATGAAAAGATGAATCACAATCTATACAATACATATATCAATTGATGGTAATGTTACATTAAGAGAATGTTTTATAAGAGAGATACGTTTTCAATTAAGACATAAGTCAATAGGAGTTAGCCACATATCTAATAAAAATTCTGAACATGCCTATGGCACCATAAATCGATTCTAAAATATTTATCAAAGATAACCTATGGCACCATTAACCGACTCTAAATATGTATCAAAGACAAATTTTGATAAGCAAAAAAATTATTTAGATATTTTATATTACATATATTATATTATATTATATTTTATAATATTAATTATTAAATATTTCATCAATCATCTAATATTTTGTACGATGTATAAAACATTAGTATATACCAGCTGCAAGTATAGATTTTTTTTCTTTCGTGAAATTATAAGTATATCCTATTAAAAATTCTCTACATTTAGTGCATATTTGTCCATAAACTACATGCCTAAAATCCTTGAATAAAGATTTTAAAATTAATTAATAAAATATAATTTAATTTATTAGACCTTGTAGATCATATATATTTAATTAAAATTTGATATTAGAATATTAATTATCTAATATAAGTTGCGATGTATAGAGTATTAATATACACTAGGTACATATAATAGTTTATCCTTCCCAATCAATTTTAATAGGGCAAAGGGCTCATTAGGCCAAGATTCTGAAAAGTGATTTCTATAGAATTAACTTTGGTTTGGATAATTAATTTTAGTTAAAGGCTAGAGTATTTGACTGAGTTTAGATGGAAAATAATTTTTCTAAAGTGATTTTGTAAAGAAATTTAGAATTTTTTTTTATATTTACAAATAATAATATTTTAATAAACTCTATTTTAAAATAATTTATGTCACGCCCCGTGATCGCAAATTTCGTCGGTTCGGGCACGTGCACAAACGCCGAACAGACATAACCTCCCCTGTCCGCCCAAGGCTCTACAACCACAAAACATATATAGATAATTTGCCCAGGATTAATTTCAATATACATGACTTGCGTGAGGGCAAGCAACAACAAAAGCAAGTGAAAGTACTACTATTACATCCACACATGTGTAAGAAAGTGAAACCTCGATACGTGAAACCGAACGTCGATCAAAATTGATCGGAAGTTGGTTCGGGACGCTTCGGAAAGGCCGAAATCATCGAAATCGGCATTTAGTCGATTGTAGAGTAGCTTAGAGAGCAAGCTAAGCAAATTCTGCAAAATGCAGAACTTTTGTGCTCTCGGGGAGGGTCCGGACCCCGTAGCTGCGAACTGCCCAATTTGGGCAGTGAGTGAACCATGAAGTGGAGGGGGTTTTTTAGCAATTCTGCCAAGTGGGGTTTAAAATGAGAGGGCATATGAGCCATTTCCTCTCATCTCTCCTATTTGTAAGCACTAAAGATGTCACGCCCCCGCCCCGAGTTCGCTACTGATTTGGTCCGGTTTGAGCGCGACGAACGGACCGCCAAACGGACAGCAACTCCCCTGTCCGCCCAAGGCTTAAACGACGAGATCATGTACACAAGTTCCCAGGAAATGCACTTGATTACATACATGATCTATCAATGACGACGAAGCACAAACAGTGCTTATCAACCAAGAGCAAGCAACACAAGTAAAGCATACAAGTGATAAAAGAGAGATGTACTTAACTATTAAACTAATTTAACCTTATACAATTATTTCATCTTTTACAGTCTTCCAAAACATATGTGCAATCACTCTCAAAACCTCACCCTATACATCATCTACTCTAAATATAAGTACAGGGTAGAGCTAATGCAAAAGGAAGTAAAACTCTACTAATACCACAAGGGCGCTACGCCCTTGCCGCGATCCTCACCGGGCTACTCGAACTCGGACCTGCAACAAAGTGGGATGAGAACTACGAATAGTTCCCAGTGGGTTCGGCCGCCGACTCCGCCGATCTTCCCACTAGGTCTAAGCAGGTACAGATAGATATGCAGATAGATAGATATTTTGTTGAATTGAAAGCATCCATAATAACAGGCAAGTATATAAAATGAACATCTAACTATGCCTCAATCTGAAATGATGCATGCATGTGTCATAGGGTAAAACTAAGTACCAAACTACTATGCCCAACAGTAAATGTGACACATCCGGTTACGCAATCTCTTAGCGAACTCGAGGGTCGCTCAAAATCTCACGTAAGTAAGTTTCATAGGGGACGAGCCCAGGCTCAACTACCCCCGAAACCGCCTGCGGACAGATACGTTAGTCCAAGGATAAATACATTAACCCTCCTCGGGTGATAACTTCGGAGTGCACTACCTGTGTGGAGCTACCACACCAGGCGCAGACAGGCAATGTGAGCTCGGTCCAATCTCATGAACTGTAAACATCCTACCAACTAGGATGATCTCATCATATCTCATCGTAGAACCCAAGTGTTCTTGTACTCAATCTCATAGTGTTCACTACACTGAGGTTTTCATGTTTCATATCAACTAGATGCCACTCGTTCTGTGTTCATTGTTAACTAGATGCCACTCGTTCTCAATACGCTAGTTTGCAATATACTGGGTTCATATTCACATAGCATGTTCATCACATATAGGGTTAACTATCTCATGTTCAACTCCTGCATACTAGGTTCTCATTCATTGTATCCGCAAACACAACTAGCACTAGCATGCATTAATATGTAACAATTACATTTAACTCCCTATAATGCTATATCACAATATGCACTTGATCAATATGATGACTCAGACATAGGGAGTAGTTCAACTGCTTCGGGATGGCACTCCCCCACCTTTTCGTAGTGCCGCGTAGTTAGCAAACTCGACGTCGCGGTCCTCGTATGTCGCCTCAACTCCTCGGGGCAAAGCGAACCCTCAAGTACCTGTTTTGGCGATATCTTCGCACTCGCTCGTCGGATCGACGAACCGTCTTCGCCTACGCGTTCGAAGACTTAGCAATTAGGTTAAATGACCCATTAAACGAGATCAAAACCCTACATTTTCAAAAATCCCAAATCCGTGTACTAGGTTGGCAACGATGGAGAAATCCATAGTGCGAGCTTCAATTTCAAGCTCGAGCCATCTCCTTAACCTCTATAGGTTCCATTCGAACTATCTCTAAACAATAAAAACCCCAAACCCTAGAAATACCATTAGAGAGAAATACCATTAGAGGGTTTAGAGCTTACCTCTATATAAAGCTCCAAGCTTGAGGGAGAGAGAGAGAGAAGAAGATGATCTTCTTCTTCTTCTTCTTAGTCTTCTCCTTCTACCTTCTCTACTTCTTTTCCTTCTTCTTCTTCCTCTCCTTAGTCCTCTCCTTCTTTTCCTTCGTTCAAGAGAGAGAGAGAGAGAGAAAGTGTGTGTGAGAGAGAGGGAAAAGAGCAGTGAGTGAGAGGAGGGGTCCCCTAGCCTCTCTTATAAGCCATTTTGCAAATAAGCCTCTCAACTTTTCATCCATGAAACAGCCCTACCTGGGCAATTCCCGCAGTGAGGGACCGGTCCCAGCTCGGGAAGACCGGTCACCGAGAGCCTCCCATTCGGGCAGAGGGGATTTCGCATTCGGGAACCGGTCCCTGCCTGAGAGACCAGTCCCCGGG
This sequence comes from Ananas comosus, assembly GCF_001540865.1. Taxonomy (NCBI): domain Eukaryota; kingdom Viridiplantae; phylum Streptophyta; class Magnoliopsida; order Poales; family Bromeliaceae; genus Ananas; species Ananas comosus. Next base: position 15,978 of record NW_017890634.1, on the reverse strand, counting down.
AGACCGGTCCTTACCTGAGAGACCGATTTCCGAGAGTTAGATTTTCGGGACTTAGCCAAATTTCGGCTATTTCTTGCTAGGTTAATGTTTGGGGATCGGTCCGTCCCTGCCCGCAACATATCCTCCAGGGTCTAGATGGTTCTCTCAGTCTGCCCATCAGTCTGAGGATGAAACGCAGTACTAAACTCGAGTCGCGTGCCAAGGGCTTCCTGCAAGCTTCTCCAAAAGTGTGAAGTGAACTTGGGGTCTCGATCTGACACAATCGACTTCGGCACCCCATGCAACCTCACCACCTCATCAAGATACACCTGCGCTAGCTTCTCGCCTGCCCAAGTGTTGTAGATCGGCAGAAAGTGCGCTGATTTCGTCAAACGATCCACAATCATCCAAATTGCGTCGTGGCCACCCATCGAGCGAGGTAAGCCGACGACGAAGTCCATCGATATGTCCTCCTATTTCCAGACGGGAATAGATAGACTCTGAAGCTTCCCCGCCAGAAACCGACGCTCCGCTTTCACCTATTGGCATACCAAACACTTTGCCACGAAGCGCCCAATATCAACTTTCATTCCCGGCCACCAATAAAGCGTCTTCAACTCGTGGAACATCTTGGTGCCGCCCTGGTAGTCGACGTAAGGAGACGAATGCGCTTCTTGCAAAATCAGCTTACAAAGCTCCTCGTCGTTTGGCACACACCACCAGTTTCGAAACCGAAGTGCACCACTAGCATCCATGCTAAAATCTCCACCATGGCCACTCTCAATATTGTGCCGCACCTTCTGGAGAACTGGGTCCGCCGGTTGCAGACTTCTGATCCTCTCCAACAAGGTCGGTTGGACCACCAACGTCATCAATCTAGCCGAAATTTCTGGAGCCACCACCTCGAGATCCATTTTCCCCATTTGCAACCACAGGGGTGTCTGATTTGTAACCCACAAGGCTAGGTTCTCCGCGGATTTTCGGCTAAGTGCGTCCGCGACCACATTTGCTTTCCCGGGGTGGTAAAGGATATCAACATCGTAATCCTTTAATAATTCCAACCACCACCGTTGTCGCATGTTCAGCTCCTTCTGGGTAAATAAATACTTTAGGCTTTTATGGTCGGTATAGATCTCGCAATGAGCACTATATAGATAGTGTCTCCAAAGCTTCAAAGCGAAGATCACCGCCGCCAACTCTAAGTCGTGAACGGGGTAGTTCTTCTCATAGCTTTTCAACTTACGGGATGCATAAGCAATCACACTCCCGCCTTGCATCAGCACACACCCCAAACCCAGATAGGATGCATCGCTATAGACTACATAATCTTCACTCTGCACCGGTAAGGCGAGTACCGGAGTCGAAATTAATCTTTCCTTCAGCTCTTTAAAACTCCGGTCACACTCATCACTCCAAATGAATTTGGTGCCCTTCTGCATCAAACGGGTGAGTGGAGTCACGATTTTCGAGAATCCCTTCACAAACCGTCGATAATAACCTACTAGGCCCACGAAACTTCGGACCTCAACAACATTCGTTGGGCGCGGCCAATTCTCGATTGTCTCTACTTTCCTCGGGTCCACAGAAACACCGCCCTCGGAAATAACATGCCCGAGAAAAGCGACTTCTCGGAGCCAGAAGTCACACTTCTTCAGCTTTGCATACAACTTCTTCTCCCGAAGGATTTGAAGTACAATGCGCAAATGCTCCACATGCTCCTCTTCACTGCGCGAATAGACCAAGATGTCGTCTATGAAGACTACGACAAATCGGTCTAGACACTCCCTAAACACTCGGTTCATCAAGCTCATGAACGCAGCCGGGGCATTTGTAAGCCCAAATGGCATCACGGTGAACTCATAGTGTCCATACCGTGTACGGAATGCAGTCTTCGGAACATCCTCCGGCTTAATCTTCAATTGATGGTAGCTGGATTGAAGGTCAATCTTCGAGTACACTCGCGACCCCTGTAGCTGATCAAACAAGTCGTCGATGCGGGGTAACGGGTACTTGTTTTTCACAGTGACCTTATTCAACTCGCGGTAATCCACGCAGAGTCGAAAAGATCCATCCTTCTTGCGCACGAACAATACTGGGGCTCCCTACGGTGACACGCTCGGCCTAATGAACTCCTTGTCAAGAAGATCCTGCAACTGATCTCTCAACTCTCTTAACTCAGCCAGTGCCATGAGATACGGGGCCTTTGATATCGGCGCGGTCCCGGGAATCAAGTCTATCATGAACTCAATTTCCCGGTCCGGCGGCATCCCCGGTAACTCTACGGGAAATACATCTAGAAACTCCAGCATAACCGCTAACTTTTTGAGAGTCGAAACTACTCGATCGACTTCTACAACGGTCGCCAGGTAAGCCGTGCAACCGCTGTTAACCAGCTTCCTCGCCCTTATCGCCAATATCGTCGTGGCGAAACACGAGCTCTTGCAAGCTCGATACATGAATTCCTCGTGTCCCGGCTCCTGAAATGTGATCACTCTAGTTTTGCAGTCAATAGACACATAATACTTCGAGAGCCCGTCCATGCCCAATATAATATCGAACTCTTTCAACCTCTTTAGTACCAATAGGTCGACCGGCATAATCCAGTCGCCTACTTGTACTGGGCACGCCAAACACCGCTTCCTAACAATGAATGATCGTCCGGGTCCTTCTACACGCCATACGTTCTCCCCCAGACGAATCTCAATGTCATGCACTTGTGCGAATGATCGGTTAATGAAGGAGCGAGATGCGCCAGTATCAAAAAGAGCTCTTGCTCGAACACCGTTAGCCGAAATCATACCTGCCACCACATTGTGCTGCTCGGCTTCGGTGGGTTCCTCGACTTGCACTAGAGCGGCATACATCCGGCCGCTCGGAGCCGATCGTGCTAGTTCAGGTTGACATGGCGTCGCCGCACGCCCAGCCGACGCCGCAGCAGGTGGAACTCCATAACGGGCTGGAATTGCCGGAGCTGATGCAACAGATGGGGCCAGTGAAGCCCCTCCCTGAGAACAGTCGTGTGCGATGTGCCCTGCTTGCTCGCACTTAAAGCACTTTCCTCGGCGCTGATCACACACACTAGGTCGGTGGTCTCCGCCATAAAAGACACACCGCTGCGCTCCGCGATTCCACGACCGTGTCCGCGGATGCTTCGGGGGCCTCTTCGAACTCGACTGTCCCCCCGAACCACCGCCCGGTCACTTCTTCCCCTTATCCTTATCAAATGCCTCGTGATCCTCTCGCTCGCAAGCGTTCCCGTGCTCGACCCACAAGGCACGGTCCAAAGCCTCCGCAAAAGTATGGAACTTAAAAGCATGCACCGTCCGAAACACTCCGGGTCGGAGTCCTCTCACGAAGCAATCTGCTCGGTCTTGCTCCGCTGTCGCCACGTCCGGGACGCAGTTCAAAAGATGTGTGAACTCCCGCTTGTACTCCCGAATCATGCGGTTGCCTTGCTTCAGCTTCCTGAAGTCTTCCCGTATTTTTCTCTTGTCGCTGTCGGGGAAGTACTCCGCAAACATCAATCTTCCGAACTCCTAATTAATCGGGGGAAAATCCGGAGATCGATCCTGCTTCACTCTCTTCCACGACACCCTGGCCCGCTTGTCGAAACAAAGAGCGGCCAAATTCACCTTGTCCCGCTCCTCGGTGTAAATGTCCTCGAACGGGTCTCCATCGAGGCCAACCAAGTCTCCACCGTCCAAGGATCAATCACCTCTCCATCAAACGTAGGCGGGTGGAACTTCGTAAACCTTGTGAGAGCCGTGTATCCACGCTCTCGCTCTGCCTCCTCAGCCGCTACTCTGGGCGTAGAGGATCTAGACACCGCAGGACGAATATCCACCGGTGGGGGTTGCGCCGCCACCGGAACCGGCGCATCGCCCACACCCTCAGCCGCATTAGGGGCACGAACCGAAGGCGCTGGCGGATCGCGTCCTTGACCAACCGCCGCAGCCGCTGCTTGACACTCCATAGGCTCCTAGAGCTGATCAAATCGCCCTGCTAGCGCAGCAACTTGCGCTCGCAACTCTTGTACCTCACTAGGCCCAGCTGGCTCTGGCGCCACCGGAGGCACGGCTAGCTCGGGCACCACTGGGGGTGGGGCCGGAGCAGTCCCACGCACGTAGCGTCTCTTCAGTGCCATAAGCTCCTGAAATGCAAACAATCGGTTAATCACTTAACCCAACAACGTCTTCGCAATTACGAAACGATATAATTCCACTACGTTAATCAGACGGAAGCTCATAAGTGTACCCGTTCTCGACTCTCGGCATTGTGTTGTCGGCCGCCAATACAACCGCCTTAAGCCAAGGACTAGTATCACTCAATTCACCTCTAGAAACTACTAGAGCATCAACATCCACTTCGACCCAATCTATCAACTTTCATTACGTCATCGGTTCACGTCACACTCATGCACCTATAACCTTATGGTTCACCATCCTAGAGTCTCCTAGGTCAGTCCTAGACTCTCTCTTTTGCTTGCTCCTACTCGCTCTGATACCACAACTGTCACGCCCCCGCCCCGAGTCCGCTACCGATTTAGTCCGGTTCGGGCGCGGCGAGCGGACCGCCAAACGGACAGCAACTCCCCTGTCCACCCAAGGCTTAAACGACAAGATCATGTACACAAGTTCCCAGGAAATGCACTTGATTACATACATGATCTATCAATGACGACGAAGTACAAACAGTGCTTATCAACCAAGAGCAAGCAACACAAGTAAAGCATACAAGTGATAAAAGAGAGATGTACTTAACTATTAAACTAATTTAACCTTATACAATTATTTCATCTTTTACAGTCTTCCAAAACATATGTGCAATCACTCTCAAAACCTCACCCTATACATCATTTACTCTCAATATAAGTACAGGATAGAGCTAATGCAAAAGGAAGTAAAACTCTACTAATACCACTAGAGCACTACGCCCTTGCCGCGATCCTCACCGGCGCTACTCGAACTCGGACCTACAACAAAGTGGGATGAGAACTATGAATAGTTCCCAGTGGGCTCGGCCGCCGACTCCGCCGATCTTCCCACTAGATGATTCTTACTTTAGATTCATATTTTGTTGAATGTTGCTGTAATATACCGAAAATTCGGAAAATAAATGTCGAACTTTAGTCAAATTGACCAAAGTGCGAGGATGGTACACTTCGAAAAGTCCGAAGGTGTTAAAATGATTAAAAGTGAGTTACGGGAGGTTTTCGAGAGCTATAGAATTAAATTCTGCAAAACTGCAGATTTTGAGCTCTCGGGGACCGGTCCCTGATGGGAGAGACCGGTCCCCGAATGCGTATGAAATGAAACAGCCGAAAAATCGGCTAAGTCCTGAGAAACTAGCTCTCGGGAACCGGTCCCTACCTGAGAGACCGGTCCCCGAGAGACCGGTCCCCCAAGGAGAGACCGGTTGTACTGCGCGCAGCAGCTCAGGCTGCGCTGGGACGACCTTCGGGAACCGGTCCCTGAAGGAGAGACCGGTCCCCGCCTGCGCGAACTGCCCAGTTCGTGCAGTGTATTAAAGTGAAAGTTGAGGGGTTTATTTGCAATTATGCAACCCAATAGCTATGTTATGAGGGCTAATGAGATTTTCTCTCATTCTCACCCTCTCAAACACTCTCTTGTCTCCCTCTCTCTCTCTAGAAGGTAAAGGAGAAGAAGAAGAAAGAAAGAAAAGGAAGGAAAAGAAGGAAAAGAAAGTGAAGAAGAAGACAAGGAGAAGAAGAAAACCTCTTCTCTCCTTCTCTAGCTTGGAAAATGAGCGAGTTTAGAGGTAAGCTTTGCCCCTTCTCATGCTAAATTCCAAACTAGGGTTTGGATTAACCTAGGAATGGTTTTAATGGAGTATTTAGAGTCTTTGAAGCTTTCTTTTTGCTTCTTTTGAGATCAAAACCATGGTTTGGTATAGAGGTGAAGCTTGAAGGTGAGCTTCAACACCTCTCATGGTGAAACCCAAACTAGGGTTTTGATTGAATTAGTAATGGTTAGAATGGACTTTTTAGAGTACCATGAAGCTTCTTTTGCTTCTCAATGAGATCAAACCCTAGGTTTGATGATGCTATGGAGCTAGGGCACCCAAATTGGGGCTTTTGTTCATGGGGATTTCTAAGTGCAATTGACCCTCTAGAAACCTAATTGGGGGTATTTCCGACGCGTTGGTGCGCTCGGATTAATGTTACGAAAAGCCAATGTAAAGTTATAGACAAATAAGCCTAATTTGGCTTCGTTATGCCGCAGGTAAAGAATGAAGAGTCTGAAAATCCCAAAAAAATCATCGGAGCACCTTTGAAAGCCTACGAGGTGGGTGGTGCTTCTCAAACTCATTGAACTTCTCTCTATGCCTAATGCGTCATTCATTTGAGCATATATGTATATATTGTTGCATACATTTTAGGGTAAAGTGATGATGGAAATGTAATGATGCATGATTGTGAGTACAACTTGCATAATATGATGAGTGAGAACTATGTGATTGTCGAAAACCCTATGTGTATGCATGAGAGAAAAGTGAGCACCCAAAGTGAGCAAAAGAACAGAGTGACACAATGACATAGATCGAGTGGCATTTGATAAAGTTAAAGTGAAACGACACTAGAGATAGTGTGAGGTAAAGAACCAATGTAATGTAAAGAATGATGAAAATGACAATGTTTAAAGTTAAAGTAATGTGGGGAGTAAAGAACACGTAGTGCTAGAGGTAGCCAAAAGTAAAGAATGTAAAGAATATAATTGCTAGAGTTAGCAAAAGTAAAAGAAAAGTAAAGAACAACGATTGTTAGAGTGGCAACATAAAGTGACATAAAGAACACTAGAGCTAGTGTAAAGTCAAGATTGAACTTATAAATCCTTTGAGTTAAGGATACGATCATACTTGCTATGAGTTCCGTGCTCGAGGGCGGTCGCTCCCTCGCGGGCGATGCGCTCCGGAGTTATGCATCACGGGTTGGAGTAAACCCGAAGGACGGTCCTAGCGGGTGAGTTCCTGCGATGATGGACTTAATGTGAAGCAAGTTAATGTGGCGAAACCCCCGGGTTAGCCTTGAAATTAAAGAATAAAGAATAAAGAATAAAGAACAAAGACCAGAGAACAAAGAACAAAGAGTAACATGAAAAGAACAAAGAATTTGCATAATCTGCATTTATTTAATGTTGAGCATATTTATGCTTTATTGTTCAGGCATATTAGTATCATGTATAGATTGGTTACCATATGCAGCTTATTCTTTCTATTATGCCTGAGTTAGCCCTAGTGGGAAAGTTGGTGATGTTGAGGCCGAACCCACTGGGAACTTTGTTGTAGTTCTCACCCCACTATTTCCACAGAGTCGGGACCGAGCGAGCTGGCGAGCGACCGAGGTAAAGGTATCGTGCCTTAGTCAGAGGCCACCAAAGTTGGGTTTCATTTTGTAGTAAAGTACCCTATGATCATCTTTTGTACATGATGGTAAATGATGTAAAGAAAAGAATGTAATGTGTATTTTGAGGTAAATGTGATGGAAGAAAGAAATGATGAAATGAAATGTAAGGAATTCGAAAATGAACAAGATGAATGCAATGTATATGATCAAAAATGAATCATAGTACAAGTAATTGTTTAGTTTCCTTTTTCTTCACCGTGGTCTTATGGCTTACCCTCCGTGTAAGCCGTTTGGTATGTTTCGCCTAGTGCTTTTTCTCTATTGAAACTGTACATGTGGAGCCTTTGGCGGATAGGGGAAACTCTGTCCGCTCGGCGTCTGTTTGACGTGCTCGGGTCGGGCCAAATTGGTATCGGTCCGGGGCGTGACAGATATCGTGGTACAGAGCCAGAGTGAAAAATAGGAATGAGTAGAGACTTATAGGATTGGAAGGCCTTAAGGATCTAGGAAACGGAGTGACGTGGGATCAAAGTTAGCGAAAGCATGTGATTCGGATTAAGTAGGGACGTCTTATGGATTAGAGGCTAAGTTTAATTTCGTTTATCCCTACTTCTAGTTGTGTGTCGGGCGGCCGACGACATGACGCTTGAGGCAAGGATGAATGTGTATGTTGCTTCGCTAATTGGGTATGGTCGAGTAATGTTGGTCAAGTGACTAATGCGAGTTGCTTCTTTTCAGGAAGCAATGGCACCTCGACGTCGATCGCAGACAAGGTCGATGCCGGAGAAAGAATGCGGTGCTCGAGCAATCCGGAGCGAGTGGCGAGCGAGAGCTTAGGAACAAATGGCCGCGCGCTTATTGGCGTAGTGCGGCAACAAGCGGAGTCTGTTCAACGCCAAGGGAACGACATCATCGGCTCCAGGAGACCTTGACCCAGCGCCTCCAGGCCAGAGCGGCAGGGGCGGCCAAGGCGGTTCGAGCATGTCGCGCCAGCCTTGTGGAGTGCCGAGTGTGTGAGGAGCGAGCGGCAGCTAGCGCTTTCCAGTTACGGTAGACCTGTAACACACTTGACCTTTGCAAATGCGAGGCTTCGAGTTCATTGCTGTGTGCCTTGAGCAATTCCAATTTCTGGGGTCGTTCGACAAGTCGTTCCACCTATGGCGCGTCATTCCTGAGAAGTGGATAGGTTTAATAAGCCGATGCACCGAACAACCCGTAAAACATAGATTTTGGTTTCTAGCTCCTCGGGTATCCTTCAGAGCTGTGTACCGGTACGGGAGTGATGGCTGTACGGTACAAGGCCATCGACTTTGGCCGCTTCTAGGCCAATCCCGGCTCGGGCGGCGTTTTCGCAGATGGTGTTACCGTACGCGGGCCCGTGTACGGTACGCCAGTGCAGATTCTGAGCAGTTTGAACTGGCAGGGTTTTTCGCGATGTGGCCCTTCTATAATAGCACCCACGCGCCCTAGGCTTCCCTGCCCTGAGCTTGGCACCAGCAAGGAGAAAGGTGAGGGAGCTCTCCCATACCGTCCCTCATTCTTTTCTTGATTTGTTTGTTTTTAGAGATTAATCACCTCTTTTTGCTCATTTTGGTTTTGGAGGCTATTCCATCCATGACTTGGGTTTGGACTGTTAAGGAGAGATTCTTGGACCCTTGCGGGTTTGAACCTTGTTGATTTAAGAGTTGGTGCTTTTAATTCTTTCCTCTAGATTTTTGGTTTGAATGCTTGGTATGCTAGAAACGGCCTAAAAGGAAATTTGTCATATAGACACAACACTTTGCTTCTAGATGCTTTTGAGCTAGATTGGTGGAAATAGAACCTTCCTCTAGTTAGATGGAAGGTTCCTACGCTCTCTTTTGGAGCATGGCAAGATTTCTTCTCTTGAGGTGAGTTTTGTCCCATTTTTGCTAGATGCTTATGTTTGAGCTTTTCGCTTCGCTGCGTTTCGTTGGATGACACTCTTTTGATTCTAGGGCTTAGAAAGTTGTAGAAACCTCTCGTTGGAGGCAACACGAAAAAGCTTCGTTGTCGCGGTGGTTTGACCCCTAAGCCTATCCATATGAAAAATCTCAATTTGGCGATAAGTGTTTTTTTACTAAAATCAGATTTCACTATGAAATACATTATTAGTGAGATTTAGAATGCTTAAAATCGCATAAGTTATTCATGATGAACTTTGGACGCTCTATGTAGTATATTGTGTTGCTTGAGAGATTATTTTTATGGTTGCATTAAGGCATCTATAATGAGTGCTGATTTCATGATTCTAGAGAGTATATAGAGTCTATGACTCATGCGTTAAACCTAGCATCAGTTCAAGTGGCGGACACCATGGAAAGACAATGCCACTAATACCGTTTCTTACACAATATACTTAACTCAATATAAAAACTTGAAGCCATAACCGAACTTCAAGAAACTAATCACTAAAGTGCACAATTGTGTAAGGTATCAAGCATGTCTGAACCTTGTCATACGCCATAGGCCGTACATTGAGCTCAGGACTATGTGTGAACCTAGTGGATAGGCCATTGAGGGATATGGAAAACATGCTGAAATATCCAAATTGGCATACCTAAAGTGCATCAGGGGCACTAGGCCGCTATGCATAATGATGACATTACTTCACGATCATATGTATCTGATTAGACTTAATCTACGGGATGCTAGTGTATGATACCATGTTAACGACGAAACATACGCATTGACAATATGTCGCACTTGCGAACTATCCTTCGACCCCTGCCATTTGTGTCATTCGCACAGCTTTTGTGAGGGTCTAGCTTCACTACAAAGTCCTGACTCAATGCCGCGCATCTCTGGATGTTAGCTCTGATTGCAACCTACGTTCGCTTCGTAGCGCGGCTATTGAGAAGCCTACGCGGTGCACTGCGAACAAGTATCACACTACCAGAGTAGACATAGTGGGTCTATCCGCACAGCATCTTAGCGGCACAGCTGGACAATCCTTAGTAAGTCCCTAATTTGGAAATGAAATCGAAGACGGAGTGAGGATGAATGAGCACTTACTAGATAACTTAGTATCTCGGTTACATTACATGCTTTTAGCCTAGCTGTGAGACGTGTACCCTATACGTGGTTTGCCTATATTAAGAACTACAAACATTATGTATTGACAAAGGTTAACACATAAACTATGTGATGACTTCATTGTAATGAAGAATAGCAGTACATTTTGGGTTTGACATTATCTCACTTTGTAGTACACAGGTCGCACCTACCCAATCATTAACTTAATATATGCCCTTTTCTTTCATGACAAGTTTTATGTATTCTATAAGCAAACCAAATCCATCATATAAGGCCATTTTACAACTTTATATAGATAAAGTTATCTCTACTCTTGAAAAATTATATTGGCCGCATCTAAGATGGAAATCAATGAAGAGCGCAGCTGACCGAAAAAATCATTGCCCCACTGCGAAATACCATAAACAACCATAGTTAATACACTGCCCATCAATTGTAATCGTTCGCGAACCTGAATAAAAGAGCCTATTCCACACAGGGAGATTAACTGGCTCCAAGGGGCATATCTTGCGGAAAGCAGTACTGCCATTCGGGCTAGCATAGCTTACAGAAAGGATCTTTCGATTTAAGAGTATCTATAACTATTCACTCGGTATGTTAGCGTTTTTGATATAATAGAACGAGTATATTACTACTTTACTGGAGACCACCATTTTGACCAGAGACACATATTTGTACTACTTTATGATTCCATATGTATCTAATCGTTATCAGCTTACTTTTCGGTGTATATGCTCACAACATATTTATGCTCTGATATCATTATGTGGCTGGTTAATTTAGGCTCACTTCTTTATTGTTCCAGTTTCTTGCTTTCTTCCGCTCCTATATATAGTAGACCGCCGACCTATCATGCTAGACAATATGCGGGCCTGGAACGCTACCGACAGGAGGCCTCAGCCCGGTCCGGGGCGTGAACATAATTTGTATCAGAGCCTTAGGGTTGAGTTAGTGGACGCTAGTGAACCTAGCGGTGGACTTCGAAATTAGGCTCGTGAGAGACGAGGTCGAATTGTTTGTGAGCGATAAGATTAGGATTTGAGGTTTATGATAACTCTAAAGTTAGAGTTTATCGGAGCTGATGTGCTTAAACTCTGCAGGGGTTATCGTTGCGGCAGACAACGAACATCGGGAGTATCTAGTGAAGGACACTTTCTTACTTTGCGGTGATTTCGGTTATCATGTTTAGCGAGGGTGCGATAGCGTGGCGTAGCTAACTTTGGGCGCTTCTTACTGTTGGAGTGACGATGCGATTACCGCGCTCCAGCTCTGCGCGGCGGATGATCGCCACACCCTGCAGCGGTCAGACCCAAACGCTACTTCCGGATAAAGTGAGGTCCGCGACTGAGGGCGCCAGCTAGCGGTTCTCACTGCTCTATTGCGCAAGCGAACCGCAGCGTGCCGCAGCGAGCAGCCCGATGTGGCCAGCAGGCAGAGGTTCTAAAACGTTTCGGGAAAGCCACTCTGCAGGACCTCCTACTACACCAAAACAAGCAAAAATAAACGAGGAGATCCACAGTCCTCACCGCACAAACAACCTGCTGTGAGATGTCGAACAACGAGAGCGCAGTCCCAAACGCCCCCCAGTTCTTAACAGTCGGGCAACGGCGAACCGGCACCTCGGAGGAGTGCTGCGGCACACTGCAGCCCCAATCCGGTGAAGGGGCAGCTTCACCGTGACTGGCCGGGGAGCAGAGCGGCCCGATCGACTTATGAGCGCCTCAGCAAGTTTTAGAGTTGGCAGACCCGCAAGGAACCAATTCGATTGGCGAGAACCGTCGACAACTGATGTTGAGAAGTGGTTGCTACACATACAAAGCTGTTATCGAGATACCCTTGATACGAGACCGGCGGGACAAGAGTTTAGGCTCCCCCCACCAACACTTCTGACGGCTAGGACCTACCGTTGTTGTTTGGCCATATCCAGGACAGCGTCACCGGGGCGGCCCGCCGCCGAGCCAAACAGCTCTCCCACACCGACCGCCAGCGACAACGCGCCGTCCGAATCCCCAAGCGCCAAGATCCACCCCCAAGCCTAACCAACAAAGAGGCCCCCCCCTCATTATAGCCTCAAAAAGTTTCAGAAAGTTATTCTAATGGCACTTAGCAAACGGAGCTTCTTCCAGAACGACACAAACAGCGCACTAATTCTAACCAGCGATACAAAGAATGCGAGATAGGAGCCAGAGATATAACGGCCCGCCCAGGCCTATGCCGCCAGATGATCGTCAGTGCTGAGATACGAGAGGAATTCTTCCGATAACTACATCCCCCCATGGTGTACACCGGCTTTGCTGTCTGTGAAAAGCGAACCGACGAGAAAGGCCGCATCTAGAGCAGCAGGACCTTGCGTGCCTCTATCTGTTTCCCGGTTGGTGCGTCTTCCAACATCAAAACTTACCGGTAGGGTGTGGATCGAGCCTTGATTTGGAGTCAGGAGACGGCGGATCTGCAAAAGAGCCGTCTGCTAGAGCTTGGAGTACAAGCGAAGGCCAAGAGACGCCGCGCTAGAGTGCGAGCAGACGCACTACCACCCGGAAGTACAGCCGAAAAAGCATTACCCAGGAGCAGGAGCCAGTCCGAAAAAGAAGGACGTAATGGCAAAGTTCTACTCAGCGAGTGACCCTTAACACAGCAGATCAGCCCCCCAACTCACCCCGCACAGTTCATAAAAAATGTGAGTCGAAAAGGTCATACATTACCCGCAGTTGCAAAAGATGTCCTCCTACCGATCCCTTCGGCTAGCCGCCGAGAGTTAAACCGTGCTAATATTTGTGGTCCAGGTCCGGAAAGGGCCATAACTTAAGTCGGACTGTCCAGAGGGGCTCCCCGCAGCGCCCACGTACCAATCATTCCGGCATCCGCATCAGCACTCCCGCCTCCAAGACAGGGAGACTCGGGTACTAACTTGCATGCCTCATGCACCAAGCGCGCGTCGGACCCCACCTGCTCCAGCGGCCTGACCGAACCCGGGTTCGACAGAACAGCCCCGCGGCGATGTAACGCGGCCTTAGGACGATGGAGGGGCGGAGCCGAGAATTTGGTCCGCAGTGTATCATTTTAACTTTCTGTATCAGGCTAGAGCTGTTGTTTGATACCGGTGCATCGCATTCATTCATGATCGGCTGTTTGCCTCGACCTGGGCATGGCATGCCCACTTGTATCTTGTTGCATCCGGGGCGAGTGTTGAGCCCATCATATTCTTTGACGTTTCGAGAGTTTTGGCCCAGTTGCCCGTTCGTGGCGTATTGGATCATGCCCGGTTGGCTTGCTAAGCTTTGGCATAAACCGGAGAGTTTTGATTGATAGTGTTGGGCATGGACTGTTTTGCTAGATACTACCAACTATCGCTTGTAAGAACGAACGAGTGACATTTAGAGAGCCGGGCAGGCGAGGTTGGCTACCGAGGATGCCCAGATTCGCTATTGTGTGATGACATAGCTTCTCGAGCATCGCAGTTGATTATAAGATGCCTGCGTTGCATCTGGCCTTATCATGTGCTGAAGACGGGGTAGGATCCGCCCTAAGGATTGAGGAATCACCCGTGCTGCGGGAAGTTTGGAGATTGGTTTCCAGCGAGCTACCCAGCATGGCCTCCCTGAATGGGAATTGAGTTCCGTGGTAGAAGGCTTCGTCCTCCGACTACCCCATCTCAAAGCGCCCTTTATAGCCTAACAAATGGCACAAAGCAGAGTTGAAGGAGCTGAAGGCAAAGTGCAGGCCCTTCGGATAGGGGAATTCTGTGCGACACAAGAAGAGTGTAGTCAACCGTGGGCGAGCACCGGTTTCTGTGTGCTGAAGGTAAACAGGATGATCACTTCGTTCTGAGTGTGATATCGTGAACTTAAATAAAGCCCTCCGAAAAGAACATGTACCACTCTACGACATCGCACACTCTCACCTGGGAACTCCAGCTTTCAGGAATCTTGTGTATATGTCCAAGAATTGACTTGCAGCATCGGTGACTAATCCCACGCTTGAGATCAGACCGTAGGACTTGTTCGCACAGACCCGGCTCCTGTAGAACACGGAAACAAATGGACGATTATGATTACCTTATGCGAGCTTTGAAGCTAACTAAATGTCCCGGCAGCTTTTAAAATGGTATCTGATGAGCGGTTTTCTAATGGCCTACTTTTACCGACTCACGTTAATCCGTCTTCGAAGGTGTCTGTTATCAAGACCGACACTTTAAGTGTCATTCTCGAGTGACGCGATCAGAGGAACACTTGAGACATGTACTTCAAGTGCTTCGAAAAGAAGCTTCTATCCAAGATTCTGACAAAGGGAATTTGGCTTCAGAGAGCGTGGCTTTATCGGCCATAGGTATTTCTGGATCAGACTCAGCCGTTGACTCGAGAGAGAAAATTGAAGCTAACAGGAATTGCCGAGGCCACGAGCTGACCCAAGAGAAGCATAAATTATACAGCTCATTGTTTTGGCACGCTAAACTACCGACGGTTTGTCGAGGACCCATTCAGGCGAAGCTATATCTACTCCGCCTCCGAGACTCACGCATACGGGCACTAAGTTTATTTGGGACAGGATCGTGTGAACAGGAGCTTTCCAAGAGTTGAAGCAGCGGATTGCCGACGGCCCACCCCGACCTTACCTGCACCAGAGACAATCGCTGGAGCAGGGTACCGTGTATTATATAGATTGGCGTCACTATTAATGGGTTTGGTGCCACTGTTAAAGCGTAATAGCATGTGTAACGGAATTAGTGGATCGCGCTACTCTCTCGCAATTGAAGGATTATGAGGAGGAAACTTGAATCCTAAACAACGCCCTACGAAGTTGGCAGTTGGCGGCGGTAGTTCTTTTGCCTTTGAGCTTATGGCGCACTATCTTTACTGGCGAGCGGTGTGAGTATTACGATCACAAAAGCTTAAAGTAGCTTTTCACTCTAAAAGGAGTTAAACTGAGGCAGCGACAATGGTGAGCTACTCAAGGCTATATTTGAGATACTTACCACCCGGGCAAAGGCTAACGTGGTGGCAGATGCGCTAATCGGAAACGACGGAGAATTAGCATCTTGTGTTACTCAACCGCGTTGATCGAGCAGATTGAAGGCGGTTGGAGTTGGAGGTGGTGGCTCCCTGATACAGCCATGGAGTCCTGATACTTTTTGGTTAGGTGCAATTCTACACTATTGGAAAGGATTAAGGAAAGCACAGTGCCGACCGATTTTCAAAAGATTCAAGCAAGATGGTTGATGTTTTGCACCGCGACTTCACTTTAGAGGTGCCATCCGGATTGATGCGTTTTCCGCGGACGACTTTGGTGTACCGCGGATTTGGGCATTAAGGAAGACATTCTTCAGACGCACACGACACCGAGCCCTTATAGCATCCGGCGAGGCACCAAAGATGTACAAGGATTTGAAACGACTTATGTGGCCCGGGATGAAAAAAGGATGTTTGTGATTTGTTGGCGAGATGCTTAACTTGTCCAACAGGTGAATGCTGAGCACCGAGTTCGCTGCGGGAAAGGATGTTTGCAAGAGCCTACCGATTCTCAAGTGTGGAAGTGGGAAAAAGATCACCAATGGATTTTCGTGATGGGATTGCCCCCCTCCCCGC